>NC_051227.1:10956867-11006867 GCF_015220715.1 Pygocentrus nattereri
AGCGCTGAGAAATCAGAAAGAAATCAGAGTAAGAGTTCACAGCGCTGAGAAATCAGAAAGAAATGAGAGTAAGAGTTCACAGCGCTGAGAAATCAGAAAGAAATGAGAGTAAGAGTTCACAGCACTGAGAAATCAGAAAGAAATGAGAGTAAGAGTTCACAGCGCTGAGAAATCAGAAAGAAATCAGAGTAAGAGTTCACAGCAGTGAGAAATCAGAAAGAAATCAGAGTAAGAGTTCACAGCGCTGAGAAATCAGAAAGAAATCAGAGTAAGAGTTCACAGCAGTGAGAAATCAGAAAGAAATCAGAGTAAGAGTTCACCGCACTGAGAAATCAGAAAGAAATCAGAGTAAGAGTTCACAGCAGTGAGAAATCAGAAAGAAATGAGAGTAAGAGTTCACAGCGCTGAGAAATCAGAAAGAAATCAGAGTAAGAGTTCACAGCGCTGAGAAATCAGAAAGAAATCAGAGTAAGAGTTCACAGCGCTGAGAAATCAGAAAGAAATCAGAGTAAGAGTTCACAGCACTGAGAAATCAGAAAGAAATCAGAGTAAGAGTTCACAGCGCTGAGAAATCAGAAAGAAATGAGAGTAAGAGTTCACAGCGCTGAGAAATCAGAAAGAAATCAGAGTAAGAGTTCACAGCGCTGAGAAATCAGAAAGAAATGAGAGTAAGAGTTCACAGCGCTGAGAAATCAGAAAGAAATCAGAGTAAGAGTTCACAGCAGTGAGAAATCAGAAAGAAATGAGAGTAAGAGTTCACAGCGCTGAGAAATCAGAAAGAAATCAGAGTAAGAGTTCACAGCGCTGAGAAATCAGAAAGAAATCAGAGTAAGAGTTCACAGCGCTGAGAAATCAGAAAGAAATCAGAGTAAGAGTTCACAGCACTGAGAAATCAGAAAGAAATCAGAGTAAGAGTTCACAGCGCTGAGAAATCAGAAAGAAATCAGAGTAAGAGTTCACACGCGCTGAGAAATCAGAAAGAAATCAGAGGAGGAGTTCACAGCGCTGAGAAATCAGAAAGAAATCAGAGTAAGAGTTCACAGCACTGAGAAATCAGAAAGAAATCAGAGTAAGAGTTCACAGCACTGAGAAATCAGAAAGAAATCAGAGTAAGAGTTCACCGCACTGAGAAATCAGAAAGAAATCAGAGTAAGAGCTCACAACGCTGAGAAATCAGATTACTGTTTACATGACTGTTTGAATAATCAGACTGCAGAAATCTGATTATGATCAGATTATTGAGTGCATGTAAACACACTCAGTGTTTTTTAATTGAAAATGTAAAAGTCCGTATTTTTATTGTAACGAAAGTATGTGTGCCTGATCCATGTCAAACATTCATTTAAAATGGGAAAAATGGTCCCATTAAACACTTTGGTAGATCATCCAGCAGCACTGCATGACTGAACTAGACCCCCCCCCCCTATGTCCAGGAGCCCTACATATCAGGCTTAAAGTAAAAAACTGTGGTCAAATCTAAATGTGCTCATGGTTGTGACATCACAACCATGGTAAATTCAAAACAGCCTGTTACTACAGCTTAGTTTCTGTATATGGACTGTAATGTTATTAAATCTCAGATGTTTACATGCCTTTATGCCCCTGTCGCTCTCTCTGTCTCTCTCTCTGTGTCTCGCTCTCTCGGTCTCTCTCTCTGTCTCTGTTGCTCTCTCTGCCCCCCCCATCAGTGATGAAACTGTCATTTGTGTGCTGCTCACGAGGCCACTGCAGAGGCAGGGGGTTGCCATGACGACACGCCGTGTGTAGCCAGGTTGTAAATTAGGCCACCGGCGTAGTGACGTCGTCAGAGCGAGAATGTGAGTGAACACTACTACAGCAGCTGATGTCAGAGATTCCTTCAATACACTTTCATTGAAGATCTAACATCAGTTCAATGTGCTCATCATCTGAGCGAAGGACACCTTGGCCTCTCAGCCAGTGTTTTTTCCTCTGTCAAGCAAAGGAAAAACTCACAACAAACCTGCAGTGAGAACGACGGCGGCAGTAAATGTGTAGTATATTAGAAATGAGGTTTTGTTCATCACCTTTAGTGATAACAGGTGGGTTCTGGTCAGTATTCAGGTTAATTAAGAGCTCAAAAGACGTTGTGGACAGCTGTTCTGGACAAAACTGTGCCAGACTCAAACTTTAGTGTTGTGGTTCAGGTTGGGTCGGACTCAGACAGAAAGTTCTTGGGCTGTAATTGAACTTGGAGACAAATGTGGTGTTTCCAATGTCTAATTAGCTAAAAAAAACAACAGAGCGCAGCACCAAAGTTCAGCTCTTTAATCTGGAAACGACCTTAACCTCCGTGCTGCCATACGGCAACCGTTACTTTCTCAATTTTGATATAAAGCAGTGATATAAAATCTGTCTTTTCATATGTAATTGTGGAAAAAGGATCTTTTACTTTGAAAGGACTTCATGACACCACATGACCAGGAATTCCCATCATGATGTTATTCCCATACATTCCAAATATGGACTGAAACTGTACTCATGTCCAATGTTCGTAAAGCTGGATTTGTTTGTTCTCGTTTTCAGTAAAAGGATGCTTTTAGAGAAAACATTGATCTTATGTTGCTGTTTTTTTAGATTTTATGGTGATATGGTACGAATGCGCACGGTTGCCATATGACAACAACTTGCCAAATACCCCAATCATTTTTTTAAAATAAATATATTTCCATCATTTCAGCAATTTTAAATAACAAAAACATTTTTATCATGCTTAAGTAATATTTTAATCCCTACCTGGGAAACTGCCTCGTTATGTTACCACTGTAAACAAAGATCTAGTCTCTCATTAGGCTGAACGGGGTTTCGGCTGTGGGTGGAAAACGGAGAGCTCCACTGAACCTCGACTGGAGTTTGGAAAAAACAGCAATTTCTCCATTAAAATAAACACACAAACACGGCGTTCTGCCAACAGTTCCAGACATGGATCCCGTTTCTTTTTACTTGACTTCTAATTGCACTACATTCACTCATTCGCCGAACCGTGACGTTCCAGCACATCACTACACACTTTAAAGGGGGCACAAAGAATCAAGAGCACTTCCTCTGAAAAAAGGGCTAGGAACTCTGCAGCGGTCATGTGCATGTATACACTACACATACACTGCGTGGCCACTTTATCAGAAACACCTATCTAGTGTTCCACTCGTCGTTCACTTTATGAGCTCCACCGGTCTTAGAAATACAGACTGTAGCTCACCTGATGATGAACAGTCCAGCAGCCCCCCGTTAGCTCATTCACCATTAGTCATTTTCTGACCGCTGTTATATTTTTACACATATCATTGGTTTGGTGGATCGTTCTCATCACAGCAGACGTGGCCGAGACACGGTAGTGTTTACGGTGCTGGTACAAGCGTCTCATACACAGTGATGTCACTGCTAGCTGGAGAGCAAACCACTGCCCAAAAATATCCAGCCAAGAGCAGCTCTGTGGTCAGACACTGACCACTGATGAAAGGCCAGAGGATGACAAAAACAAACTGTGCTTCAACAAATGAGCTACAGTCTTTCATTGCATGTACATAATGGACTTATCAGCTTCAAGGGAGGGGTTTCCAATAAAGTGGACACTGCCCAATACACTCCTACGATCAGAAACTGACCAGTGATTTTGGGGGGGGGGGGGGGGGCTGTAGTTGTTTGTAGGTGTACTAATGAGCGTATGTAGCTAATAAAGTGGCAACTCAATGTATGTATATAAACACAGTACTGTGCAAAAGTCTTAGGCACCCAATCAAACTGTATGAAACCATTTATCAAAGCACTGAATGTGATTTTGCGAGAAAAATACCAAAAACATCAGAAGAAATGTAAAGAAACATTAATGCAGTAAAACAGTCAGACGAGTTTCTTGTTTACAAAAAGATTCAGTCATTGTAAAGATTTCTTCACCACCAGCACATCGGACTAAATTTAATGAAGTATTGATATTGATCTACTAGTAACACCGAGCTTTCTCACAGAACGGTCTGGAAATGTTTGAATGAACACAGTAAGTCAAATCACCAAGCACCATCTATGTTGTGTGAATAAATATTGAACAGATAAACAATGAAATATGATCGCCTCAGGTGCCTAAACGTTTGCAGGAGTACTGTATGTACAGTCGTATGCAAAAACTGAAACGTCTCTGGCCGAATTCTGCTTTGGGGACATGGCATTTTCTGTGAATTTACTCATCTTAGTGTAGAAATTCCATCTGCTATAAAAACAAGGCCATATCTGAGTTCTATCTTTGAAAAGTCATTTGTCCAAACTTTTGCACACGACTGTATCTACAGGTTGGAGAGCCTTAGAGAGAGTGTGACTTTTGGGGTTGGGTCATTTTGCGTGTGGACAGTTTTACACTAGGACCCTTTACAGCGTGTCGTGTTGCTCCGCTGCTCTGGCCCCTGTGTGGCTGCGTGAGCGTCAGTGGGGCCCGTCGTCGTCACTGTGCTCGGCGCGCTCGTCCTTGCCCTCGCTCAGAGAGCTCTCGTCGATGTTCTCCAGCGAGTCCGCGTGCTGGATGGACAGTTCAGTCAGAGGGATGTTGGACAGCGGGTTCTGCTCGGGGTAAAGCCACGGCTTGAAACCGGGGTTATGCCTCTGCTTCCACTCGGCGTACTTCACACACGCCTTACAAATCCGCTTCATCGCCTAGTAGAGAGAGAGAGAGAGAGAGAGAGAGAGAGAGAGAGAGAGAGAGAGAGAGAGAGAGAGAGAGAGAGAGAGAGAGACAGAGACAGAGACAGGCAGAGAGAGAGACAGGCAGACAGAGAGATAGGCAGACAGAGAGATAGGCAGACAGAGAGAGAGAGAGAGAGAGAGAGAGAGAGAGAGAGAGAGAGAGAGACAGGCAGAGAGAGAGAGAGAGAGACAGAGACAGGCAGAGAGAGAGAGAGAGAGACAGAGACAGGCAGAGAGAGAGAGAGAGAGACAGAGACAGGCAGAGAGAGAGAGAGAGAGAGAGAATATATTTAAGGTACCTTCCTGATGTAACTACACAAAGACAAAAAAAAACGAACGAAAGAAAAAGATTAGAAAAAGCTAAAGAGAAAAAAGGAGAGAAAGAGAAGAAAAGGGTCCAAACACAGAACAAACGTAGGATTTGGAACATCTCTGTGTGGCCTGAGACTCGGCTGGCGGTTCACAGAGTATTTATAACTCGAAACTTTAGAGCTAAGCCAAGACTACAGTAACCGCCGTAAGAGCTGAGAGAACCAGGAATACGATAAGGTCATTCCTGTCTGTATCCTTATTATCATTCCCATTTAACAGCACATGAAGACTAAAGCAAACACAAACCTAAAGCCTCTCGTTACAACCGTGCCCTTCAGCTTCGGTCATGTAACGTCACACCGCTGTGCTGAAAGCTCTGTGCGCTGCACAGCACTCGGACCAGCTCCAGCGACTAAACAAGCAGCAGGTTACGCAGAGATACGGCTCATATCGCCTACACACACGCATACAGCAGCTGTTTTAGTGGCAGGCTTTGACAAAGGTCAGGTCAGGCCCGCAGGTCAGATCGAGCCCGCAGGTCAGGTCGGGCCCGCAGGTCAGATCGAGCCCGCAGGTCAGGTCGGGCCCGCAGGTCAGATCGAGCCCGCAGGTCAGGTCGGGCCCGCAGGTCAGATCGAGCCCGCAGGTCAGGTCGGGCCCGCAGGTCAGGTCGGGCCCGCAGGTCAGATGGGGCCCGCAGGTCAGATGGGGCCCGCAGGTCAGGCCAGGCCCGCAGGTCAGGCCAGGCCCGCAGGTCAGATCAGGCCCGCCACACATTCCCATCAGGTCCACAAATGTATTTTATATTTCTATGAATATTTGCTCGTTTCACACTTTGCTCGCTGCACTACAGTCCCCAGCATGCACTGCAAATGTAATGCGCTCTGACTCTCCCACGCCAACTACAGTCTAAGGGACAGGGGTTACACCTCAATTCTACACAATTCCACACCAGGAGTAAAGAAAGGACACCAGGTGTCTAAGGACCAAGGACTGGGGACATTTCAATTAAGAGTTTTTCAACTGTTCATGTAACATTTCAAGGTTTACTACAAGCGTCTGTGTTTTACTGAATAAACAGTGGTCAGTTCGGGTTACAGCACGACATTCATTAAAAATTAGCGAAAAACAGATTTGATGAGATTTTTAAATCTGGCCCTTTTAGTCCAGACTGGAGCTTTCAACCTTCTAAACCAGCAGATCTTTCTTCAGCTCAACAAAACCGCCAGGTCTTCAAAATAAAAGTCCACTGTTCACAAAAGAAATACAAAGCTTTTGACTCTTCGTGTCAAGTGAGTCACACAAAGGGCACAACAGGAATACCAATCTATCAGATAATAAAATGAAGCATCCTTAATGCCTTTTGAGGTTCTTTACAACATTCGTTTGGAAATTAGGCAAAAAATGTACAAAAAAAAACAAAAACAAACTTATTACTTTGTTTCTAGAAAACGATACACAACCTCTCTGATCTATATATCTCAAACATCTCACTCACAGCACATGCACTCTCGTACACTGACTGATTTATAGAGTGCTGAGCGATTTTAAAACTTTAGCGATATTGTAACTTAAGAGAATTCCACCGGTTTTGAGTAGGGGTGGGCAAACTGGCAAAAATATCATGATATTTGAACATATTTACACGATGAACAACAAAGCCAGAAAACTTTTGTTATTAGACGAACTAAAATCCCATTCTTAATCCATAGGGTTTAATATGATTTCAGCCCACCATTTGCAGCTATAACAGCTTCAACTCTTCTGGGAAGGCTTTCCAGAAGGGTTAAGAGTGTGTTTATGGGAATTTTTGACCGTTCTTCCAGAAGTGCATTTGTGAGGTCAGACACTGATGTTGGACGAGAAGGCCTGGCTCGCAGTCTCCGCTCTAATTCATCCCAAAGGTGTTCTATCGGACTGAGGTCAGGACTCTGTGCAGGCCAGTAAAGTTCTTCCAAACTGTTCTCACAAAGTTTCCAGATGGAGATGCGTGATTGGTCACTCCAGAGAACACGTCTCCACTGCTCTAGAGTCCAGTGGCGGCGCTTTACACCACTGCATTCCACGCTTTGCACTGCGCTTGGTGATGTAAGGCTTGGATGCAGCTGCTTGGCCATGGAAACCCATTCCATGAAGCTCTCTACGCTGTTCTTGAGCTGAAGGCCACATGAAGTCTGGAGGTCTGTAGTGACTGACTCTGCAGAAAGTTGGTGACCTCTGTGCACTATGCCCCTCAGCATCTGCTGACCCCGCTCTGTCATTTTATGTGGCCGACCACTTCGTGGCTGAGTTGCTGTCGTTCCCAACCGCTTCCACTTTGTTATAATACTACTGAGAGTTGACTGTGGAATATTTAGGAGTGAGGAAATTTCACGACTGGACTGCACAGGTGGCGCCCGATCACGGTACCACGCTGGAATTCACTGAGCTCCTGAGAGCGACCCATTCATTCACTAATGTCTGTAGAAGCAGTCTGCGGGCCTAGGGGCTCGACTTTATACACCTGTGGCCATGGAAGTGATTGGAACACCTGAATTCAGTGATTTGGATGGAATACTTTTGGCAATATATAGCGTATCATCATCCAGCCCACCCCTTGTTCAGAGATGTGGATTTCTTTACAGTAAGGAAACCAGGGGTCACATTACCTACAACACCCAGGCACTGCGTTCATAACCAGTTCATGTAGTGCGGGAGATTTAGAGGCGTTAAACTCTTTAGACTAAACGTTTCACATCACACCACTCGGAATGACTGTTTACCTCTTAACCATCACATCATACAGTATTTTTACTGTGTGGGATTCCTCTTTAATATGGAAATATGAATCTTCTCTGGGTTGAGCTGAGCTGAAGGATGGTGGGAGCGTGAGAGACGGGAGGCTAATTTTAACCTGCTATAATAAGGATGGGGATGAAAAGTGAATCAGACTCTTCATTATCTCAGTCTAATGAGAGCAGGACCATCACACACACACACACACACACACACACACTCACTTCTCTGCAGGTGAATCAAATATTCACCTCATCTGAAGATATTTATGACCCATACTGGGCGCATATGTGTGAAAGACGACGTGCGCTGGATCATTTCACTTTTAAGGTGAACAGTTTTCATTCTGTGCTGATGTGTTACTACTTTAAAACACTGAAATCACTACCCGGCACTTTCACCCACAACAAGACGGACAACATAAACAGGCTGAGAATCCGGTGAAACAGTGATTGTGTTGATAGAAACATAAATTATGATGATTTGCTTGTATTTGCCAAGAGATTCAGTTGTATGAACATCCCAGGTCAAATTCTGTTTTGTTGATTTTCAGAGTGAAAATAAGTGACCACATTTTCTACAGAGAACATTTCAGTGCACGATTTATATTTACTTGCTTATATTCATATATTAGAAAAAACAACATTAAATGTTGCTGCACAAATTGTTTTATTATATGTTAAAGTTCCACTAAAATAAAATAAAACAGCATTTTTAAATGTGCCATAACTTTTGCACAGGCTATATTTTATGTTATTTATCTCCCAGTATGTTAAATTCAGCAAATAAACAGTGACTGTGCATTAAAATGTGCTCTCAGAAGGGGATGTTGACTTTAAGGATGTTACGACGTTGATTTTTACTTTGCGTTATTTGAGCCAAACGCTACAAAATACTTACGCAGAACATTGATTTTGAAATATCAGTGTGGCTTTTAGTGTTGGTTTTTACATCTTTCTCCGTTCTGGAGCTGTATTACAGAAACGTCCCATCTTTTCAAGGTCAAAATAATATTTACATGAATACAAAACTAATTTTTTATTACAAATCAAATCCTATTTTAATTTAGGAACCATCTTTCAGCATCTTAATTCATGGAAAACCTTGATCAACTACTTGATTAGGGTCAGTAATCAACTCTTATGTCTGTAGCCAGGTGACTGGTGATGTGATACTGGACTTCACACTTTGGCCACGCCCATTTCACAAGGCGATGCAAACTGCAAATGTCCAGCGACTGCTTTACCCCCCCCCCCCCCCCCACACACACACACGTGAATACGACAAACGATTCAGTATAAAAATAGAAAGAGTGAAATCTGTTCACCCTGAAACTCAAACACACTGCAGATTCCAGGCCCAGACGTTCCTAATTCAATCAGCCAAATCCATTAGGCACAGCAAACCCCCACACACCCCTCCCTCGCGTTCTCTCCCTTCACTCCGACATTGCTATTCATCCTCCCTCTTCTGTGTGTCTGTCCAGCTTTTCTTTAACTGCTCTTTATCTCCGCCCCTCTCTCGCCTCTCTCAGAATCGTCTACCCGTCTGATCACGTTCCTCGGTCTGACGATGAAGCAGTCACGAGTAGCCAAGTCAAATCCGAAAGACAAACATCCTGTCACAGTAAACGGACGCCAGAATTTGACTGCCTCAGTAAACATCTCGCAGAGTTCGCTCCATTAGTGAGAACGAAACCCAGGAACTTCAGTTCAGTCCCATTTCGTTTGTCTGGAGATCTCTACAAAAACCACTGTCCCAAAGTAGCTTGTCCAGAAACGCAGGAACAACCCCTTAAGGCTGAACAGACAGGTCAGGAGAATACTGACATTCTGTACTGTGACTAGGACTGAACCAGCCACTGATAATGATGACAAAATACAAAAAAAAATAAAGTATTTGCAATAAATATGGATTAGTTGGCTTTATAACGTTTATGATTCCCATTTACATCACAGGATTTAAAGTGGGGAAAACCAGATTAGCTCAGACTGGTATGAGCACTACAGTAACAGTCATCCATGGCTGAATACACCCACGCCGTGCCACACCCGCACTGCACCCACACCACACCCACACCACATGGGATGTTTTTAGATTCTTGCTTGGCTTTTAGCATCCAGTCCACGCAGTAACTGAGCTTCAGGCCACAGGTTTTTTAAAACTATTTTCGTATATAAAATGTACATTTGAAAAAAATGACATCTTTCCCACTGCCACATAACCAGCCTCCAGTTTTCCCAAAAAGCCATCTACCCAACCTGTCATTTTCTCCAATCTGCAATGTTCCTAGTCTGTGCTGTTCCCAATCTGCCATCTAACCAGTCTGCCATCTTTCTAGTCTGCCACCTACCCAGTCTGTGCTTTTCCCAATCTGCCATCTAACCAGTATGTAATTTTCCTAGTCTGCCACCTATCCAGTCTACAATTTTCCCAGTTTGTGCTGTTCCCAATGTGCCATCTAACCAGTCTGCAGACTGGATACGTGGCAGCCTAGGAAAATTGCAATTTTCCCAGCCTGTGCTTTTCCCAATCTTCCATCTAACCAGTCTGCAATTTTCCTAGTCTGCCACCTACCCAGTCTACAATTTTCCCAGTCTGTGCTTTTCCCAATCTGCCATTTTACCAGTCTGCAATTTTCCTAGTCTGCCACCTACCCAGTCTACAATTTTCCCAGACTGTGCCTTTCCCAATCTTCCATCTAACCAGTCTGCAATTTTCATAATCTACCAACCCACTCTGCAATTCTCCAAGTCTGCCATCTACCCAATCCACAATATTCTCCGTGTACCATCTAAACAGTCTGTGATTTTCCAGACTGTAATTTATCCAATGTGTGATCCCCGACAAGTCTCAACAAATTTGAGATTTGGACTGTAACAACTCAGGACATCTAAGGGTTAAACCGTCAAGAACGTACTTCTCTCTCCTGAGCCTGTGGAGACGTTTGATGACGTGTGGCTGAAACTGAGAAAGGTTGCGATCCATACACGCTGGCCCATTTAAGACTAAACATGCTTGGAAAAAGTTGATTTATCAATGTGCCTTTCATTTCACTTTCAGTCAAGAGTTCAACAGTGATGCATATTTACCTTATAGCTCCAAAAGTATGTAGACACGGGCTCTTCTGAAATCAAGAGGATTAACAGAGATAGACAGGTACTGGGTACTCATCCCTAAGCGGATGGAGTCCAGAGACTTCACAGCCCAGTGCTGGGGGATTTATACCCCTCTAGCTTACACATGGCATTGGGCACAGTGACCTCAGCCTTGTCACATTTGATTGGTCTGTGCTTTTCTATGAACACTATACATATATAGTGGACTCTGCATGTGTCAGGACCTTAAAACAGCACTAATCAGAAGGACTGGATACTTTCACATAGACTGTATTTAGATTATTCAGACTGTCTCTCTCACTGAGTTTAAGCATTTTCAACGCATTTACAGAACAACAATGCCACACACTCCTACTCACATCACTCCTCTCCTTCTTTGCCTTACTCTGGAGGAAAACACAGTACGGATACAGAAACAATGGGAGAGAAAGAAAGAGGTGTAAAATACTCACTTTAGGAGCCAGAAACTGGGAAGACTTATTCACAACCCACTTGGGTAGAGAACCTGCAATATGAGAGAGAGAGAGAGAGAGAGAGAGAGAGAGAGAGAGAGAGAGAGAGAGAGAGAGAGAGAGAGAGAGAGAGAGAGAGAGAGAGAGAGAGAGAATGATGGCACAGTAAGTTAATGTATATAGCTTCAGGGCGTGTGTGTGTGTGTGTGTGTGTGTGTGTGTGTGTGTGTGTGCTCCTCTCTCATGCAATGAAACAGAGGTGTATCAGCAGAAATACCCAGCGAGGTGGCACTTAAGCGGATTTAAACAGCATCATGGGACCCCCGCTGCTGCACAAGACCAAAATGCCTTACAGGTTAAAGGACCAAATCAGCACTAAGTGACGAGGCCATTTAATGCAGTAATGGCCACTGAAATAAAAACAATCCTACTAAATATACACACTACAGCATTTCAGTATGTAGAGCACATGAAGAGCTCAGCGCATGTTCTTATGGAAACTTACTTGCTTCGAACTTCTGCATGCAGTTGTTACAACTAATGTGTAGGTTATGTAGAAAGCCAGAAAGATTAAAAATGACCCAGCTAAAATCTGGCGTGAGGTTCTGCGGTCAATTGAGACAGAAGAGCTTTTTGGCCCGTTAATGGCACCCTGTGGTACACCGCCCATTCCTCAGCTAACAGCATCCCCACAGTAAAGTATGGGGTGGAAACGTTAGGGATGGGCAATCTGACCATTTTTTATCATTACATTACAGATATCACAATATCGTCAGCAGTGAAAGAACACTAACTACATTTCATTACATGAGCATAAATAGGCCTTGGAACTGGAGATAACACTGCAGCGCGTAAAACGCTGAATAAAATCGCTGCAGCGCTTTTTTTAATGTGGCACTGCAGGTTCTATGTTTCATCATTTTCTAACTTATTAAATCTCAGGAAAACTAAATATTGTGATGCACATCGTGAATCATGAAAATGTGTTCAAGTATCCTGATATAATACTTTTGCCACATCGCCCACCCCTAGGCAGCATCGTGCTGTATGTACGCCTTTCCTCAGCAGGGATTGGACATCGTTAAAACTGAAGGACGAATGGATGGTCCAAAATACATGGAGACCACCTGCTTCAGTCTTAAAGAACTAAAGCTTGAGAGGAACCTCACCTTCCAGCAGAACAATCATCCCAAGCACAAGTCCAAGGCAGCACATGAGCGGCTGACCAACAAAAAGGTGAATGTTCTACAACGTCCAGGTCAACGTCCAGATCAACGTCTAGGTCAACGCCCAGGAGCCGAATTACAAACAATGTCCTCTTGTTGTCGCAAGTTCAGATCTGACGGGTCAAGGTGAGATTTTTCACATATATTACAGAAGCAAACCCGACCTTAATCTGGGAATCTTGTTATCTTACAGCATCTTCTCAAGTTAGGAAATCTTAACCTACTTGATCAGTCAACAGTCAACTGTCATGTCTGTTACCTAGCAACCAACGATATGAGCACTGCTGAAATGTAGACTGACATGAGACTTTGAGCGCGCCCCCTGCTGTGTAACAGTGTCGCCGCTCCCCAGTTTCAGTTTCCATTTCCCAAGCGCTTAAGCCAAGCGTGCTAACGTTCCTCCTCATAATAGACAGACAGGCGTTCAGCTCCATCTCCTCACACGTTAAGACCCTGTTGGGGTTCATCCTAAAGTTAGGACAGGATTTAGGAGGTTTATTCTAAACAGGATGTTTGTGTGATGCTGTTTTCTTATCTGGAGTTAATGATGAGATTACGAAGTTGGGAACTGTCGTTCTGTAATAGCTACTGTCCGAAACTCTGTCCTGACTGAAGTCGTCATGGTGACTAAACAGATCAGCTTTCAGACTTAAGAAGTTTCTGTAATACAGTCACAGATCTTAATACACCTGAGAGTCTGTGGCATTATTTGAAAATATGTCATCCAACCAACCTGAACAGCCTGGAGGAAAAATGCCAGGATGAATGGGCAAAAAACACTTCCTTCTACTCTGGTAGAACCTTAGCCCAGCAGAATTAAAACTGCTAATGCAGGACAAGGTGGTTCTACCAAGTACTAGACTGGTTTTCAATAAAAATGCTGTCATTGATAACCCAGATGAATTTGATGACTTTTAAAAGGTACTGTGTGCTTCTGCAGGGCACTGTAGTTGAGACTGGATCTATATACAGACCCTTACAGTTTAGAGGCCTGAGCTGCAACGTATGCCTTTATAAGTGTGCGTGTGTGTGTGTGTGTGTGTGTGTGTGTGTGTGTGTGTGTGTGTGTGTTTTACCTCTGGGATCCACCTGCGCCAGGTAAGTTAAGGTACAGCTTGAAGGGCTGTTACTCTGGATAAGGTAACCCGTCTGAATGGAAACCGCCCGCACCATGTCCTTCTTAGGAGGGTATTTCTGACACAGGGACACAGAATATTATCACTATTTTCACCACAGAGGCCACAGAGGCATTAATGGTCTTTTATATTAGCAGCATGTTCTACACTATATGCCCTTCTAATTACTGAAATCAGCTACTTTATGCAGGAACTGCTGACACAGGTGTCCAATTACACACACTCATATAACTGCTACAGAAAAACACTGACCAACACACGTTCTGGAGCAGCTGCACATGAGCCCAAGGTCAACATGTCTAATGCCAAGCACGGGCTATAGGGGTATTAAAGCCCCAGCATTGGGGCATAATGCAATGGACCGGTGTTCTCTTGGGTGTTGTAGCACCATTCATCCAGAACTAATCATCCAAATTCAGGACCTGACCTCACTGCGGCTTTTGTAGCTGCAAGATAATCCTCACAGCAATGTTCCAACATCTAGTGTTAAGTCTTCCCAGTAGATTAGAGGCTGTTATAGCAGCAAAGGAGGGGAAAAGTCCCTACTAACGCCCTTGATTCCCAAAGAAACATGAGCTCAGTAGGTGTTTAAAAACGTTGTTGACAGTGCACTTTAAAAGGTGCTGATAGATAACGAAACCTCTGAGGAAGAGAGGAGAGGATCATCGGCACATGGAAATACCAGATTAGCAGAACCTTGTGAGTTTAGGTTCTGCTACAGGAACATCAGGCATCACATTCTGACCACCTCCTCGTTTCTACGCTCTTTGTCCAGTTTATCAGCTCCACTGACCATTCAGTCTCACTCAGACCAGGGCAACACACACTAACACACCACCACCACGTCAGTGTTACTGCAGTGCTGAGAATGACCACCCAACCAGTACCTGCCCTGTAAGGGTCCATGGGGGTCCTGACCACTGAAGAACAGGGTAACAAAGTATCAGAGAAACAGATGGACTACAATCTGTAACTGTAAAGCTACAAAGTGCAGCTATACAGTAAGTGGAGTTGATCAAATGGACAGTGAGCGTAGAAAGTGGGAAGTGTACTTAAAGTGGTCACTCTGTGACTATTTTCATTATTTTAATCATTGTTCTGAGCCCCCAGCACACTTGAGCTGTGTGGGTAACGCTGAGAATGTTCATCAGATGATATGTGACGGTTTACTCTGCCATAGAGTATCGGCTTATTAACCCCACTAATAATCCAGAAAAAGAGAATAGATCGTTACATTTATATTAAATTATTATTTAATATCAAACAGCAAGCTGTTTAAAATGAAATTAGCTTTGAAGTATCATCAGCTTACTTGTCCATCACCTCAAACCTATAAATGCGGCCTTATCGCCCAAATCTAGTGGAGTACAAACCCCATGACTTGCTCTCTACAGCAGGCTCATGGTTCCAGCCCAAATTAAAGAAGCACCGAACATGTCAGGACTACATGTGGGGTAAAGAGGGGGAATAATGACTGTATGCTTGGCTGAAGCGTCAGTTGGGTGGGGTGGAGCTGCTGCCACTGCTTTGGATGACATAAGTATGTATGATCAAACATGCAATAATAAAAAGCATCACTCACTGGGTGCTTGACGGAGTAGTTCATGATGATGTAGTCTTTGCCCATGGGCAGCCAGGAACGCAGAGTGATGACGTCGCGATTCTTCAGGGGTTTCGGGCACTTCCCTGAAAGATGGAGGAAGAAATATTAGAAACCATTAATGCTTTTAATGATCTACTTCTTTTTCATTTAAATTACCATCATAGAATAAAGCTTAGACTGGTGTAAATAAATAAACAAACAAACAATAAAGACAAACACAATAATAAAGAACAGCTTTTTACTTTAAAAGTAAATTATATTAGTGTGCTTTTAAGCCAAATGATGGGATGCACAGTCAAAAACTTTGTGTATTAAGTTCCTGGTCATAGTGTTTGACCAGGAAAATGTTATCAAATTCATTAGTAAGTTGGCGTTTTTGTGTTAATTTTTTAAGAAAATGAGCTTCTCTCAAAACATGCCGCACTAAGAATAAAGACTGCCTGAACTCTATACCACAGAGGACGGTGTAGAGAGAGCATCCTATGTTTTGGTCGAAGGTTCTAATCTGTTCGGTCCAAATAAATAAATACAAATAACATCTAAATGCTACTGCATGCCGGACAAGAAGCCCCACGCAACAGACAGTACAAAGCACAGCTATAGCACATAGGAAGTATCACATAAAAGCAGTGATAAGGATCAGGTTTAAGCTCAGATTACTGTGATTAAGCTCAGATTACTGTGATTAGTGATTGTTTATGGGTTAGCACAATGCTACCTGGAGGCTATATCTCTAGCAGAAGACTAAAGAAGCCAACTTTAGGCCTAATTCACATCCAACAAATAATAACACAATAATCAAGTAATGACTGTTGACAGGCGTAAGTGGTGTGAGGTGAAGTCATCGGGGAAATCAGAAGATCTCACAGGAGTAGTAGCCGACATCTGCGTTGACTGTCAATTTGCCGATGTCGAAAGTCTCAATCACGTTCGAGTCCCATTTCCTCCGGTAGTCGATGTCGTGGAGGACGTCGTACATGGTTTCCGAAGAAACATCCTTGCAAACCATCCGACACTGAGGGCAGAGAGATGGTAATGACTCGGTTAACCATAATGCATCACTAACCTCTGAGCAGAAAGCAAAGATTCATGATGGAGAAAGAATCAACAAACACCATTTTAAACGCTTGTAGTGAGCATGTCAGGTGTTTTCATACATCACTAGGAGTAACCAGGAACAAACAATATCCGTATCCAGCAACTTCCAAATCCTTTGGTCACGTATTATATACATCCCTGCAATCTTTACAGATTAAGATATTTTCTACAAACAAAAGTTTTTTTTTTTTTTTTTTTTTTTTTTTTAAAGACAAGCGTTATGTCTCAGCTCACTTTCGACTCTGCGACTCTGTAGCGTCAGAAACAGTAATAAAAAAAAAAAACTAAAAAACACACTGACACTGTTCATCACTCGCTGTACTCTTATAGGTATAGTGTAGGCTGTTTACCCAGGTGGGGGACTGAATCCCAGTCTACAGCATAGAAGGCAGAGGTGTTACCCACTACAGTAGGCTGACCGCTACAGACTCACTACACTATGCCGACCGCTATATATCCACTACACTACATCAACCACAGCGCCACTAGAGCTGTGCTTGTTCATCCCTCCAAAGAGCTAGGTGACTCCACTGAACCGCTGCCTTGCGACGATAATTTAACTATTCACACATTAGAAGTTGTTTGTATTGTTTTAGGAAACTCTTGTATGCAAGACTGTTGATGCTTGGGGACTGAGCTATTAGTCCTGTTGGTCCTCATTAGTCCTACGATCCAACATTACTATTAGATAGTCAGTGTCTGATGCAACTTTAATGAGACCAAAAAAATTAAAAAATAAAACAACTCCTTTGTGGCTGGATTAATGGTTTGTTCTTACTCAGCACTTCTGACTGTGCTTTAAGGACACTATAACTAATTAGGTTCCCAACTGTTAGGTGAAGCCAGTTCTAACGAGACTGGATTACATGGTAGGCGTTACCTTGTGAGGCTAAAACGATATTTACAGTGGCCTCCAACAGCATTTAGACCACTGCTTAAATCGGTCAGGTTACTTTAGAATTTTGGCGTCGGAGCAAAACACTGAGCACAAGATCAGAGCGATGGTAGAATCTGAGGAGAAATCCATGTGGAGACATGCCAGTAAACTGGGGCTGCCTTTCTTACGCCCGCGTCGGTGAGCTTGTGCTCTCTGTTGGGATCATGAACTCATTTGGGATGTAAACCTACAGAGAAACTGCTCAAACGGGAACGATAAACAAGACAGCTGAATTTTGAAATAATACTAAAGAAATAAAATGACGGTGTTGGAAGCGTCTGGTCACAACAAAAAGCACTTGGCTTCCTAACATGATGAACTTACGGCACAAACATCCAAATACTTTTCAGGGCCACTGTACGACCACACAAAATGACAATGTTCGTCCACTTATTGCCTTCTATAAAAATGAGCACAAACGTGTTTGAGCAGTTTCTGCATCCTTTATTTACTGTACAGGCACACAGCCCTGGCCTAAAGAAGGAGGAAAGTCTGGATGTGATATATAAGGAAGAACATGAGAGGGAATAATTTTATTTTATGGTTAATAAGTAAGAGAGGAGCACAATAAACGTTTCTTTTAACGTTCTGCAGCACAAGCTTTACTCACATGAGAGTTTACCACCATCAATACGCCACAATTACACCAATGCACTTTTCTACATACAGTCGCATGAGACTTTCCTCTGTGGTGAACTGACCGATCACACACACACACACACACACACACACACACACACACACACACCACTGATATGATCACCCACCAACAGAGGTGCTTCTCTCTAACACCATCCCCAACAACAATGGGGTTTATTTAACATCTGAATTTCAACAAGGCTGAATTTGGCTTCTCAGTCTAATTTGTTTGTCCAAAGTCCTTTTGTGACACTATAGCTATGTTCATATTACACGCCTCGCTGCTCAGATCCGATCTTCTGCTCAAATCCGACCTCTCTGACTCGATGGTTCACACTCGTTGAGGTAAGAGACTCAAATCTGCCATTAATGTGATGAACCGGTGTCCTGAACTGACCCTCATGAGCTCCTCCTACTCAGTAACGTCACGTGACTGAATCACTGCATCATCAGCACAAACTAACGAGCAGAACGAGCTTCGCTGAGAAGATCATTAACCCTGATCAGCTCTCAGCTTCATTATTAGAGCCAGACGAAGGAGAAAAAGGTGAGCTGAGCTGATTTTCCACCGTTTACAGGCTCTAACGTCTGTTCGGCGCCGTTGCCGTGGTAACGCTGAACGAGGGAGAAAAGGCGTATAAATTCTGACTCTGTCACATGGTCACGAATCGGATACATATCCGATCTAGAACAACATATGAAAGGATTTGAAAAGATCAGGTTTGCCCTGAAAACATCAGATCTGAGTCACATCAGCGCAGAAACTCCAGCCTGGTGATGTGAACGCAGCCATTTGGTTTGCTTGGTTTCTCAATGCAACCACAGAAATGCACCAAATCACACAGGCAAGTGTTCATCACTCAGACATTTAGCAGACATACAAGTGCTCTGTTCACGTTCACCACCATTTGAGCCAAAAACTCCACACATTTGCACATAAACAGATGCTCAACATCTACATCACAACCAGAGCAATAACACTTGGCCTCATTCACCAATACCTTCCTCAGTGTTTAAGCGTGTGGTTGATGAAGGTCCTGAGAAAAAGACTGTCCGGTTCATGTCATGTTCTTAAACCTCAGAACTGTTCTCACCTTGGTGCTCGAGTGTCTAGGTTCTGTTCTTACCTGAGAACAAACCGCACATAAGAGAACACTGGTGAATCACTGCGTAAGAAATTTCTTCGTCTTGCCAATAACGCTTACCTGATATCTGCTTCTTTATGATTGGCTTGTCAATTTGATCATAACGTCAGGTCGCTGAGGCAATGCCTTAAGCCTGAATTAAGCACATTGCTTCAGTATCACTTCAGTGTTCTGCTGTTATCAGCAGCAGCTCCTGCTGCAGGAACGATATGATTAAAGAGAGATGTTCAAACAGGCAGGCTGTGCAGAGGGTACAGTGCTGATGTGCTGCGGGAGGCTCTGATGGAAAATCCTCTTTTTTGGTGCAAATGGTCACGAAGACACCATCCCAACAGCAGCGAACAGAACCCTGTGATATCTGCAGGACCGTGGTTCATTTAGGCCCAGGTAGGAGTGGAGCATTCACACATCAAAATGGACCAATATAAAGAAAAAGGTTTGATGGACCAAACAAGGTAGGTCTGAAAGTGCCCTCATCACCAGCTCCTTGTTCAAATTCTGTGTTCCAGCTTAAATAGAGCAGACGTTAACATTCTAATATGCACGATACTGGGAGCCCTACACATTAGACCTTTTATCACATCCCATTCTAAATCCATAGGCATTAATATGGAGTTGCAGGTCCAACAGCTTCCACTCTTCTGGGAAGGATCCTACAAGATGTTGGAGAGTGTCTTTGGGAATTTGTGTCCATTCATCCAGAAGAGCATTTGTGAGGACAGACACTGATGTTCGACGATAGGTCCTGACTCACAATCTCCATTCTAATTCATCCCAAAGGTGTGTGATGGGGTTGAGGTCAGGACTCTTTGGTGTGGAAGAACTTGACTGTCTCTCACACTCACCCAGTCCGGCCTTTATGGAGCTGCTGTGGTCACTGGGGCTCAGTCATGCTGGAACAGGAAAGGTTCTTCCCCAAACTGTTCCCACCAAGTTGGAAGTGTGTAATTGTCCAGAATCTCTTGGTGGTGAAGCTTTAAGATTCCCTTCACTGGAACTGGGGTTCTAGACCAACCCCTGAAAAACAGCCCCATATCATCATCCCTCCTCCACCAAACTTTACAGCATTTGCCAAAGACTCAGACTCGGCGCTCAGACTGAAAGATTGAGAAGCATGATCTCAAGTGAGTCGTCTCAAACATGGAAAATATAACAGCCATTCATGCTTCAGTACGACCTGCTGCGCACGGCTGACCAGTTCAGGTGACTTTTCAGACGAGAGCGAGAAGCCCAACAACTGCTCTGGTGTCCATGTTAGGCATAGACGTGAATTCAACTAAACCAGATACAAGTTAAAAACGTTCCATATACTGACGCTGGAAGTTGTATCTACAGACCTTTGCTGATAATATACTGTAGTTTAGGCAACAATTTTTGTGGCTTTTTAAAGATGCAGCTACTAACTAGACAAACGCATAGTAACAATTAGAATATTCAATGAGTATTCAAATTATTCAGACAGCACTGGGCTAGACTGTAGGAGGTATTACACATGTGCATGCAGGCACCCTCAGGCTCACATGCTGCACCAGAATCTACGTAAAGTCACATTACAGTCGAGCTACTGAACACAGCTGTGTTCAGCCTCACTGCAGAGACGCCATACGGATAAATCCCCAAAGAAAAGTCCAAAATAGCAGAGTTTTCCAGTCATTGGGTACCTCATGCATACAAAGAAGCACTGAACAGGAACATGATGAAACGAAGAGAATCCATATGCAGTCCAGGCTGTGCATGTTTGTGACTCCGTCCAGTGACTCTGAATGCATTTCCTGTTAATCACAGTGTAACAGAAGGTAATTCAATATTCAGAGGCATGGAAAGACTGTGTGCTTGTATTTGTGCACATCAGTATTACTGAGGCACAGACTTACATGATACGTATACACATAATATTACTACTACTACTACTACTAAACTACCATCATTATCATCAGTAGCAATGGTAGTAGTGGTAGCAGTGGTAGTAGCAGTAGCAGTGGTTGTAGTGGTATTAGCAGTAGCAGTGGTAGTAGCGGTAGTAGCAGTAGCAGTGGTAGTAGCGGTAGTAGCAGTAGCAGTGGTAGTAGCGGTAGTAGCAGTAGAAGTGGTAGTAGCGGTAGCAGTGGTAGTAGCGGTAGTAGCAGTAGCAGTGGTAGTAGCGGTAGTAGCAGTAGCAGTGGTAGTAGCGGTAGTAGCAGTAGTAGTGGTAGTAGTAGCAGTAGTAGTACCAATTCAGTGTGTTTATCTGTCCACACAGACACAGACACACATCTGTGTCACACATGATCGGATTTGGGTCACTTTTACCTGCTGAGTGAACAAAGACTTAGTTTACATGGCTTCCCACAAGTAAGTCAAGGCTGACTAATTAAGATTAAGATTAAGATTAAGATTAAGATTAAGTGACCCTTATTAAATCACACAATCAGGGAAATTAAAAAAAAATTCCCTTTACCCGAACGGCAGCCAAATGGCAGGGTTCCTTCAGTAATCGCTCCTTTCCTGCTGTAAAGTCAGTTACAGTCTGAGTTAATGCGAGTCCAGATTAATACTGAGGGTGTAAATATTATAGAGATACAACATCGGGCCTTTAAACTGTGGCAGAATGTGGTGCATTTTAGCCACTGTGGTGAGAAACCAACCAAACCAAAAGACAAAGATAACATCACAGAAAACATCTGGCTCAAACTAACCGACTATGAGAACGCAGTTTGCCACTAAATTGTCCAGATAAGCGAACTCCAAGATTCGTCCTGCTTGTCGACATTAGAAACGACCAGGCTCTCTGCAGAGCCCCACACATAGTGGCCCACTAGGAATGGTCCCGGTCCTCCCAGTACGCCAGTCCATCCCTGCCAGCATTCCCATTTACAACAATATACCTCTCACCATTAGTGCGAGACACTAGCTGAAAACGAAGAAATGAAGTTTTTTTCCTTCCATTCTTTCCTTCAGCTGTAAATCTCGTTCTCTATTTTCTCTGCAGGTCTTTCCCATCCCTATGGACCAGCCCACTCTCTCGCTCCGTTTTTCTCCATTATCTCCCACGACAGAGTGAAACTCGAGACATAATGAGAGTGAATGAGTGAAGGTGCCTGCAAGGAACCTGACAGAGAGCGAGAGAGTTCTCATCGCACCTTCTCACCTGCAGCTGTGAGATTTTTCTACTCGGCGTCAGAAAACAAGCAGCAGCATCACACCTTCACACCTTATGAATCACCTGAAAAACCCTCACCTCCGCTGCGACAGACGAGCATTAATCAGAGTCTCCTGCAGAATGAGATGTTACCATCACTGCCATCTGTAGTAAACATGCCTACTCACCTCTGACGGCGCTGTGATGCTCTATAGAGTGAGATTTTCCAGTTTAAAGACCAGGAAAATACGCTTCTGATGATATTTAAATAAATAAAAAAAATAAAAAAATAAAAAAAACAGAAGAAGAATTTGTGCGAATTTTGCTCATAGAGGCTGGTTCTAGCAACAGACTGCTGTGGTTAAGGTGTGAACCTCAGACACAGCCCACAGACTAAAATCACCACAGAATCTCACACCTGTTGCTGAGAATTTAAACTCTGATGTAGATACTAAACTGTCTCTGGGTCAGTTCCCCTCACGTCACTGGGGTGGTTCCCTCAAGGCTCCGTCTCAGCCCCTTCAGTCAGGGAACATAACTGAACCATAATCCACTGAAATGATGTGTTCTAAGCTGGACTGACTCCACACACCCCGCCTCACCTCCAGGCTTTTATTCTACTGTTCTGTTTTAAAACATTCGGTTATGAAAAGGAACAAATACCAACTTTTCACCTGGAAAAAAATGAATTAAGCTTCACAATCAGACTTTAGAAACACTGCTGGAGCTTTGAGGGAACGTTTACACTGTTTGTACCTCGATGAATGAAAAATGTACCTGAACAGAACCTTCATTTCTGACAGTGCAGGTATGAAGCGATATCCTCAAGCTTTTGTCAACAACTCCACTTTATTCAATAACTGTTTGCTTCTGTTGCTCCAGGGCCTGTGATTGGTCATTTTGCAGGTCAATCAAATGGCCCTTTAGTTCTCAAAAACTACTCTGTCTGGCTTTCAGGCCGGTATTTCATCCCAGTCGTGCACAGCTTGCAGCAGAACTGGCTTCATGTCGTGTGATATTCCCACACTAATTAAGTATTTTGTGCTTGGTAGAAAAAAAAAATGAATTCTCTTGTTTTTTGGGCACCGTCCTCAACTTTTTAACGTCAACTGCTGCCCACAGCACCCACCAGTAGATGTGTTACACGACTGGTCTATGTGATCCCCAGCCCACACACACGTTAGAAGTCGCAGAAGCTTAAGTAATTTGGCTCTGTGGTGGGCCTCCAGGACCCAACTGCCCACACCTGGTCTTACACCCACAGATTCGATCCACGAGATTCAATTCGGAGGTCTCTGGGCACCAACAGGCTAAAGCTCCAAGCCATTGGTTTCATATAGACCATCTTGTTACAGAAACAGCAAGGTAACAAACCACGGTACATACAGCACATTCACGTGACCTTCTGAGCCAGAGAAAACATCAAATTATGCTGGAAACCTTCCCAACAGTGCGAATCGATCTACAACTGTTCGCTCCCCCACCCACATGCAGTGGAGTGCAGTGACCCATATTGAGTCTGGAATGGGGCTGCAGAGGTTTGGAATTAGAAATGGTTTTTTGTGATTTATGAAATATCAAACCAGGCCATTAAAGTAGATCGGTTCTCCATAGAGCACCTGTGTCCTGGGGCTATGAGGAAAAAGGCTGGCTGAGGAAATGGAGAAAGGGATTAATGTTTTGGAGTTGTTTGAAAACTTGTCTAGAGGAAAAAATTGGCAGGCAAGAAAGAAATAAAAGACAGACACGCACACAGAGGTAGATCTGTCAAAACGTCTACCCAAAGGGTGAAAGATTTCAAGAAAAAGAGGTTCTAGGTTTAGAATCAAATGGGCATTGTGCACATCGGTGTAGTCCAACAGTCGGCAGCATGTGGCTCTTCTACTGCCCTGTCGTGGCTCCACAGCTGAGTTAGATTAGTAGGTAATAATAAAATAATCCTCCTTTACAGTAAAATAAAGCTCTGCTGATCGTTCAACACAGTTTAACAGTAAATGGTCTTAAACGCTGGAGTTAATGTAGAACTGCTGATTCACACTTTAACTCTGAAGATCAGCACAGACGGCTGGTCACCAAAGCAACACAGACAACAGTCTCGCCCAGCTGGTAGCTACGAAACGGCAAAGAGAGAGATTTAAGACGGACATCGATGAATGAACTTATTAGTGTTTATTATCAGTCCAGCTGGTTTCCTGATACGTTAAATCTGCAACGATAAACTGAAACACCAAAAAGTCACAAGGCTGAAGCAGCTTCTTGTTCAAATTCTCTCGTTCCACCTTAAATGGTGCACACTTACATTCTGGTGCGTCAGACACCATTTAAGGTGGAACAGGACAATTTGAGCAAGAAGCCGGTGAATGAGAAGCAACTTCAGCTTCACAAATGAGACATTTCACAAGAAACTGCTTCACTTTTGGGAAACATTTCCTGCTGGAGATACGAGAAAAGCAGCTATAGCTGGTCTGAAGCTTAAAGCAGAGCAAAGTGAGCGAGTTTTCATTGGATTTTTTAGTCTATACAGGCACATCAGCACATACTGAGACAAATGTTGTGGCTCCCAATGTGGACCGATTTTTTTGAAAGGATGAAATGGCTCTTCCTCACATTTGAGTTGCTGATCTCCCGTTTAGACAAATCAGTGTTGACTTCAGACGCCAGTCTTAACTAACGCTAACCTGGCGAGATCTCATTGGTGGGTCTGTTATAGACTGGTGTTGAGTGTTTACACAAACTGCTCATCTGCGCTGGGGATTAATGAGCTACAAAGGAATGTGTGACACTAATGTATCTTTTCATGAAGGCAGTTTTGTGCACAAATTACTTAATTTCCAAAAAACAGACATTAACCTTTTGGAGTCAACGAACGCGCCAGCGTATCAAATTAGATGTTTCTCAGTGTTTCTATTAATATCATTAAGATCTGTCTATGTTTTTCATGAAACTGACCAATGCATAATCACCAAGGACTGACCCATCACATCAAAAACAATTTTTCATTCAGTCGCCTCAGAACCGCGTGGTGTGGAAAAAGTTTATTTATTTACGTTTTTATTCATATATTCCGTTACTTTTCTGAAGCCAACACTTTGTTAAGCTCATTTCAAGCGTTTTCACAAGCGATGTTAAGAATTTCCACAACCAGATTTCATATCCCTTTGTGCTCAGTGCTCCAGGTCAGAGTGCCTCATTACAGAGAGCAGAGACTGGTCTGCACATTTTAATATATATAGTACGTGGATATTAGGTCGTATGCAAATTCCTTTAAAGGCGAATATAGGAAATAAAAAAAATGCCCTTAGAGTCGAGAAGGTCAAGCGCAAGTTATTCATTTTTGAGGATATATTTCTAAAATTAGATACAAGATAATTCATTTGCCTGAGAAAATGGAAAGTCAAACGAAAAAAGAAGTGAAAACTAGGAGATAAAAAAACGGATTAAGTTATAAAGAATATAAAATTCCTAACAACCACCTGCAACACCAAAATTTCCCCATTAAATAAAGACAACTCAACATGATGTGTAGTGGTCGGAAAGCCATCAGTGAGAAACGAAGACCTTACTTTTCCTCCGCGGATATATTGTTTGAGAGTTTTTTTGCCAGGTGTTCTGAAACCAGAGAGCCCATGTTTAACCTTCGCTTCATCGTAAAAGTCTGGACTGTTCAGGAAACAAAAAGCTGTTTTATGTGGGCAAAATGAGCAAGAAAAACCAATAACAGGCTCATCAGTCATCACTGACCACATGACGAAGTCATGACCTCGCCGTTCGATTTGCTAGATCAAAAGGAAAAGGTCAAACGTACTCGAACCTCTTCAGCTCCAGATGAAAGAGCCACAGCTGTGACTCGGACTGAAGCGACTGCCTGTTTGTGATACTGTTTTTTTAATGATATCCACCAATTTGACTGGCCATATTTAGTCGACTGCATGCTTTTGGCCTGTATCCAGTGTCACCGTGTTAAACAGGAATGTTATCAGCTGACAAAGTCATGGCCAAGTCTCGGTCATGGTGAGGCCTGAAAGATAAAGGGCTTCGTTAGAACTCCAGTCAGGTGTTATATGTTTACAATACTGCCTTAGAGTAAACCCAGAGCTAGTCCATCTACCGGCTGCTCCAAGCTGGATTCATACTGTTACACACACACACACACACACACACACACACACACACACACAGTCAGAAATTAAGGTTCTGTTTAGGTCCATTTCTCCTTCATCGAAGTTCAAACAGTGTAAATGTTCCCTCAAAGCTCCAGCAGTGGGTTTAAGGTCTGATTGTGAAGCTTAATTCAGTTTCTCCAGGTGAAAAGTTGGTATTTGTTCCTTTTCATAACCGAATGTTTTAAAGCAGAGCAGTAGAATAAAAGCCTGGAGGCGAGGCGGGGTGTGTGGAGTCAGTCCAGCTTAGAACATATCATTTCAGTGGATTATGGTTCAGTTACGTTCCCTGACTGAAGGGACTGAGACGGAGCCTTGAGGGAACCACCCCAGTGACGGTTTAGTGCCTTCATTTCTGAGAGTTTATTGTATATTTGAGTGTCTATAGTGTCGTAACACCATTGTTGTCAAAGGTTTTCCTTAGAAACGCGACCAAAAGTGTTTGCATTGCTCCATCACTAGATAGATCCACTGGATTCCCTTTCCCTTCCCAGGATCCAGCATCCAAAAGGGTTCTTCGAAGCAATGCTATAGAAAAATGACTTTCAATGGATGGTTCTTTAAAGTACGACCCCCTTTCCAACGAAATGCAAAGATGTGCAAATCATTTAAACCCTATATTCAACTGAACACGTTTCAGAGACAGCACATCAAATGCTAAAACCGAGGAACTGGTTTTTGAAAAATATAAGCATATTTTGAATTTGATGGCAGCAATGTGGTCCAAAAGTATCTGTAAAGTATCTTTCCACTGTACTACTACTGTACAGTGAGGCCATGCAAACCACATGCAAGCATGGCCACGAGCTCCAATGCAAATGAGAGTTAACGTTACATGTCCAGCACACAGCTGTGACAAACTGACCATAGAGATTTAAGTCTACTTTGTCCTTCACGCCCTCACTCACTCTCGCTATTACATCCTTCCTCATGCTCTCACTGGTAAGTGGTGCACTCATATTTAATAAATGCAGTGTGTGTGTTATTTATACATACATACACACACACACACACACACACACACCAGGCATAACATTCTGACCACCTCCTTGTTTCTATGCTCATTGTCCATTTTATCAGCTCCACTTACTGTATAGCTGCACTTTGTAGTTCTACAGTTACAGACTGTAGTCCATCTGTATCTCTGATACTCTGTTACCCTGTTCTTCAGTGGTCAGGACCCCCATGGACCCTCACAGAGCAGGTACTATTTGGGTGGTGGCTCATTCTCAGCACTGCAGTAACACGGTGTGTTAGTGTGTGTTGTGCTGGTCTGAGTGGATCAGACACCACAGTGCTGCTGGAGTTTTTAAACACCTCAGTGCTGCAGCTGGACTGAGAATAGTCCACCAACCAAAAACATCCAGCCAGCAGTGTCCTGTGGGCAGCATCTGTGACCCCTGATAAAAAACTAGAGGATGACCAACACAAACTGATGAGCTGATGAGCAGATGAGCTGTCGTCTCTGACTTTACATCTATAAGGTGGACCAACAAGGCAATAGAGTGGACAGTGAGCGGACACAGTGTTTAAAACCACTGCAGAGCTTTCAAAAAACAATCGGTAAGCTGTGGCGCTGCCTACCAGAGAAAAAGGGCTCCCGAACGGATCCAGATCAATCATTTTTTTACAGCATTAATAAAGATGCCAGAATAAAACTGAGGCAGGGCTGCAAGTCAGACCATCTGTATTTACACATCCTCGCTGTCTGGAGGAAAACCTGCATCTCTAGAACAGCACCTGCACTTAACTTTAAGGCACATTAATGTAAAGAGGTGTTTTTGGTCCATTCATCATGAAATTTGAAACTGCCGTGATGGAAAAAATAAAAATGGACAAAAATTTTCACATGCGGATTTTTCACTGCAGGGCCAAGCAGGTTCCGTACGGAGGAGGGGGGCTTAGAAAGCCTTGCTCAGCGCGGTTTCCTCAACACAATGAGCTAACCGTGCTCAGGGCCTTGGGACCGCTGGGTAGGATGATGTAACGCGGCTCAACGCTGATGTCGGTACTGTGCGTCAGCATCCTGCGTCATTTCACTTCCAGCTCTGCTGACCACTGAACAGGTTTGATTCTGACCGACGCAGGCTTTACCGACACGAGTTTAGATGATGATGACCCGACCCCAGGCAAGCGAAGCGGAGCGGCAGTGTTGGAGGGACAGAAAGCTACGATTAAACATGTTCTGAGGTGTCTGCAGCTGTAGCCTCTTAGCTAAGCTAATGCTAACTGGCTCTTTCCTCCTGGCTAGCTTAACAGCTTCAACTCTTCTGGGAAGGCTTTCCACAAGGGTTAGGAGTGTTTATGGGAATTTTTGACCGTTCTTCCAGAAGTGCATTTGTGAAGTCAGACACTGATGTCGGACTAGAAGGCCTGGCTCACAGTCTCCACTCTAATTCAACCCAAACGTGTTCGATCAGGTTGAGGTCAGGACTCTGTGCAGGCCAGTCAAGTTCTTCCACACCAAACTGGCTCATCCATGTCTTTATGGACCTGCTTTGTGCACTGGTGCGCAGTCATGTTGGAACAGGAAGGGGCCGTCCCCAAACTGTTCCCACAAAGCTGGGAGCATGAAATTGTCCAAAATCTCTTGGTGCTGAAGCTTTAAGAGTTCCTTTCACTGGAACTAAGGGGCCGAGCCCAACTTCTGAAAAACAACCCCACACCATAATCCCCCCTCCACCAAACTTTACACTCGGCACAATGCAGTCAGACAAGTACCGTCTCCTGGCAACCGCCAAACCACGACTCGTCCATCGGATTTCCAGATGGAGAAGCATGATTGGTCACTCCAGAAAACACGTCTCCACTGCTCGAGTCCAGTGGTGGCGCTTTACACCACTGCATTCAACGCTTTGCATTGCGCTTGGTGATGTAAGGTGATGTAAGGCCACATGAAGTCTGGAGGTCTGTAGTGATTGACTCTGCAGAAAGTCGGTGACCTCTGTGCACTATGCCCCTCAGGATCC
The DNA here is from genome assembly GCF_015220715.1 of Pygocentrus nattereri. Lineage (NCBI taxonomy): Eukaryota > Metazoa > Chordata > Actinopteri > Characiformes > Serrasalmidae > Pygocentrus > Pygocentrus nattereri. The sequence continues at coordinate 10,986,246 of NC_051227.1, forward strand.
GCTGACCCCGCTCTGTCATTTTATGTGGCCGACCACTTCGTGGCTGAGTTGCTGTCGTTCTGAGAGAGCATATCATCAGGTGACGTGTTTTATGGTGTATGTGTGGCTACAAGGCTGTTAGCAGTTGGCCACTTTTCTGCATGGTTTTCTTGAGTATTTCCTGGTTCTGATTTAGCAGTACAGCACATGGAAAAAGAAAACCTAATCGGTCTCAGTACAGCACAGTACAGCCCTGAGAAGCATTTGGCTCTATGGTGTGAAGACATACATTTTAGCATGCAAATTAAGAAGTCCTATTGTTATTAATATGGTTGAAACTGACACACCTACACAAGTGTTGCATGTGGAAACCCGTGCGCGTTTTTAATCGCCAAGCACGTTTTGAATCTCATTCGACTCAACAGAAGAAAACGCACCCAATTCACACTGTCGGTCGCAGCGTAAACATAAGCCCATGAAAGCTAACAGCTGTGGAAAATAATTGAAATTGCTCAAATGAACGTGAACAAAAATAATTGTGATGAGGCGATTACGTAATGATTCCGACAGGCCTACTGGTAAACAAAGCATATGCTTCATCTACTGAGAAGACTCCAAAACAAGAACAGCACAGTCTGGCTGAAGAGAAGAGGGAGAAAAGAGAGTGGGATTTCCTTCAGCAGGCAAAAGTCACCATGAGTGGGAGGACAGATGTGTGTGTGTGTGTGTGTGTGTGTGTGTGGGCTGGGGAAAGCCCAGAGTCCTTAAGGAGAATCTGACATGTCTTCAAACCACCCACACATACAGAGCTGTGTAGGAGGCTGCTTCCCAGCGCTCGTCTTGAAATTACTGCGCTCGTTACTCGCTGAACTGCAGCGCCGTCATCTCCATCAAAAACATTTCTACAGAAAATGAACATCATCCTGTACATATATGCGCAGCCTAGAGACCCCGACTTTCACTGCACTGTGAAGGAAAGCAGCAGACCTGCCATTTCACGGCACGATCAATGTTATGTAATTATTTATGACTCATCGCTAGCTGGGCGGCTGGTTGTGCACTGGCTGTGAATATAAGCGCACGCTAACTGCTGTGGCGAGTCCTGCTCCTGGCCTGTGAACCATCCCACAGCTCTGTAGGTCTGGCTGGAATGCAGTGATTCCACTGAGCTGGTCATTTCTGTTCAATTTTGTCTGAGACAAAAATTTTCTGTTTTTTTTTTTACTGCAGAACACTTTTACTATAGAACGACAGAGAAGTTACATTTTCACAGCACCTTTCCGAAACCCAAGGATGCTTTATAGAACTAATAAAATACACAATCATCAATAAAACAAAACAAACCACTACGTTCACACAGTTCCTCAGCTAACAGGGACGGGAGTACAGAGTCACTTAGCGGGTCTTAGAACCACTGTTTCTCTGCCTGGGAGGCCTCCTAACTGCAGTGTAGCGTCGCTCAGTCAGCCTCAATAACTACGGCATAAGGTCATTCAGACCACCAGCCCAGGCAACCTTGAGGTGTAGCGTCGCTCGATTGGCCGGTCGAGAAAGCCTCATAGCTGCAGCACAGTGTTACTCACGCCTGCTCAGGCAGCACTGCAGAAAAACGTATCATGAAAACGTCTGGAATTATGATGTTCCTTCCACATCACTCAGCCTGACTTATTTATAAAAATAAAGCACAAACAATTCAGGTGTTTTATGATGGCTGCAACTGTCTGCAGCTAAGCAACACACTTGTATCCATTTCTGTTCGTCATACAGTACCAGAGGCCACGTAAACGAAGTTGAGATTACGCAACTCGACAGGCGTTCGTGTCTTATGATTTAGTCATGCAGTCTGCATGATGTTAACTGGTGAGGTGCACATTTCCATTAGCTGTTAAATACATTTGCCTCGTAACTCCAGAAACAAGCAAAACAAAAAAAAACAAAAAAATTCAGATACCAAATGTGTTTTGGCTGAAAAATGGGCCCATTCACCAGCCACGCCCAAGAAGACATTTCTTCTTAAAACCAACTTGTGTAGTTTCCACAAAGATTCTGACTCACCAGTGTTTTCTTATTTGGTACTTGGGTAAGAACAGAACCTACACACAAAGGTGAGAACAGTTCTGCGCTTTAAGATCACGACATGAACCTGACATAGACCGTTTTCTTAGGGTCTCTCTTAAGAACACACTGAAGACAAATAAAGCTCATATTAGTGAATGAGGCCCAATCCCATTAATCTGCGTGTTTAGACTTCTGCTCCCCACAAGGAGCACCTGCAGGTTCTCTAGGTTCCTCCTTTACACCACGGGAGGAGCACGTCTCTGATCCAACTGAGATATGCTTCTCGTTTCATTCTGGCCACTGCAGACCACTGTGGACATTCAATGCCACAGATCATGCCACTCTCAGGCCCACGGCACACAGCATCGGGTGCGTCCTCATCAGTTATGTTTTGCCAGAAGGCCTCACTCGTCCTGCAGTGCTGTGGTTCAGAACGCAAACATCCATCATATCAGTCACAATCACTCACGCGAGCGGCGCTGACGTGCCGCCTCCTTCACAGAGCTGCTGAGCAGAGCGCCGGCACCTCTGCTCTGGCTTTTACAGCCGTCGAGCTCAGACGACAAAACCAAACATCAGCAGTCACCCACACTTACTCACTCAGGGCTTTCTGGGTAAGAAACACTAAGCAATAAATTAGGCTAGTGAGCTTGTGTGAACATCCCTTGATCGCACCCTCAAGTCATTGCTGACTGTAAATAGTACTGCAGAGAAGGGGGCGATCATTTCTGGCCACGGTGGCAGATAAACAAGAGAAGATCTCCCATAATGGCTACTACCACAAGGAAGCACCGGCCTATACGCACCAGAAACAGTCAGAAACTCACAGCCAAAGTGTGAATCACACTTTAACAGCCTGTCAAGCACTTTCAGTTAAAATAATACGGCCTTGTAAAGTTAGCCTACATACTACTGTTAACGTAGCCTGCGGTTCTCGTTAGAGAGTGATGGAGCCATATTCAATTCCATATTTAATATGTATAGAAGGCTACAGGTGCGCTGTGTGATGCCACAGATGGATGCTTAGCTGTCCTGTCCTGTTATTAGGCAGTGGACAACCACGACCGTTAAAGCTAGGCCTCTGGTTTGGGCCTTAAATGTCAATTCTCAGTGCCAGAGAGGGGAGGGGTGGAGACACCAGCACGATAACTCTAATTTAGGCATGGACAGTTAAAGCTTCTAAAAGCCATTAACCCAATTTTACCTCGTGTTTCACTGCCGTCGGAACAAAACCTCACATCTCCATTTTCTGTTGTTTTTCAATGTTTAAGATCATTTGAAAATGCCTAAAGCCCTTTACACTGTGGGTAAACGTCATGGTGAAAGGACCCAAAGAGAAATGGCCCAAAATGACTTGTCTGTTTCCACTGACTCGCACTGAAAGTAAAGCTTTTCCCTTCTCCTGTAAAAGTAAAAATCCTCCAGATTGGAGCCACTATTGTTTTCCAATTGACTGAAACTTGGATAGACTACTGCTCACATTTGCAGTCAGTGACATATTTACAACCAAAAGTGGTTCCACTGGAAATCCAAACATGATTCCACTGCCACTACCTAATACCACTGTTAGGGAGTGTAACATGTTAGACCTTCAGTTCAGCTCCTGAAGGCCTAACCAATTGGAGAGATCACTGGGTTGTATCTACATTTACATTTACAGTATTTGGCAGATGCTCTTATCCAGAGCAACTTACAGTTTTGATTGATACACAGGTGAAGGTGGTGTTAGGAGTCTTGCCCAAGGACCCTTACTGGAATAGTGTAGGGTGTTTGCCCAGCAGGGGATTGAACCTCAGTCTACAGCGTAGAAGGCAGAGATGTTACCCACTACACTAACCAACCACTATGGTATCACTGTGGTATCTACTTAGATACCACAGGAAAGGAACTCATTGGATCATTTTCTGTTGGCCACTTAAGGCTCTCAACTCTCGCTTCTGACAAAACTAACAATTAAAAAACAAAGGTAATCATACAAGACTCGCAGGGTTTTAAAAGGACCAGCACGATCATATGAAATCAAAAAGAAGTAAAAATTAGATGCGCATTTTTAAATTTATATCCATCTGGCCTTTTCTAAGACTAGGAGCTGGTAATTAGGGCAAGAGCTTTTGACATTTAATCCTGAATCCTAATACTGTTCATTAACTTAAGCCTGTAATAAATCAAATAAAAGATAAGGCCAGCTTTGGGAGTCAGACATTGTATTGCAGTGGAGAGTCCCAGCTCACTGGACAATTTTAGACCTAAGGTGGACGCCTCAGAGAGGATTCTGCTTTCGCTGAACTCAGGTCAGTATTTTTATCCCAGGAATTGTGTTTAAAAAGGGGCACATGTAAATGAACTGGATGGTCAGAGGAAGCCGCAGGACCCTTCAATCAGCACGGTTACACCAGAGACCTTCCAGAGAAAACACCTGCGCATTGTGGGGAAATACAGTTATGACTGTTATCACGACACCATCACTGCTCAGGAGACAACAGATCTGGATCAAACCAAGCAAGAGCACGGGGGGGGGCGTGTACGGAATGGATCGCTCCGGATCCCTCTAGGGAGGCATCACTGCAGCGAAGGGAGTGGGTATGGCAGTTACGAGGCAATGAGCTTCACAGGGGTCTAAACAGTCTTACTCAAGCACAAACACACTAAAAAGCAGCAAGAGGCACAGACATGCAGAGCGGGAGGGGAGGGGAGGGGCGGGGAGGGGCAACGAGAAGGAAAACGTTATTTAAAGCAAGACTACAGCAGACGCAACGTCTCCCAACTCCAATCTAATCAAATCGGTCACAGAGAAACTTCAGGTGTCAGGTTGGCTAATGCCACTGCTTTTAGCTGTGCTCCCTACTTCTGTCCACTGCTGTAGATAACAAGTCATACAGTGTCAGAATTACATAAGCAGGACTATTAGGCCCCATTAACCGTCATTAACATGCATCCTGGGCGCTGGGATCAGTGGACAGTGCCACATATAGATGGGAGTCTGGGGTTTAATCAAGTTTAATGATTAAAATGATTAGCGGAACTCCAAGCAAACAGGAAACTGTCTGCAAATGTTCTCCTACGTTCAGCGAATTTGAACGCACCAGTGGCGGCGACGCCAAGACGCGAGTGTGTATACATGCACTCAATAATCCGATCATATTCAGATTTCCGCAGTTATCTGATTATTCAAATGGTCGTGTTAACACCACACTCCGATCCAGAGATCCGAATAAGAAATCAGACAAAGAGGCTCAGTAATCAGATTTCTCAGTGCTGTGAGCTCTTACTCTGATTTCTTTCCGATTTCTCAGTCTGATCATACGCGAGATCAGACGGTGGATGTCTCGAGACGCAGCAACACACTGCTGCAGTGGCGTGGAAACCAAACACGAAATAATATATTAATAATAATAATTTTCATCTTCTAGATGATGTTTGTTCATGTTATCAGGTGAAGTGGAGGGATATTTAAAAATAAGCAGTGGTATGAAGCTTCATGTTAGGTTTACATCACGTCTTCTTCTGTGAGTTTATTGACTGGTTGTGACACAAAAATCTGATTACCGTCCAACTCCTGTAGACCTGAACTTTCCCCATCAGATTATTAAGCGCATGTAAACGCACTGATCAGATCACTGACAAAATCTGATTTTCTGCAGTTATCGGATTATTAAGTTATTATTATTAATTATACTTGTACAGTTACATAAACTTTATGCTCATTTAAACCGTTTACAGCTCACTGCACTGATCTGTAATGATTTACAAGAGAAATCAAACATTCTGAAATCGGATTAATCTTTTTGAATCAGCCTGTTTCTGAATGAAGGAATACCAGCACAAATCTGACGAAACACTTCAGACAGCAGACACGTCTCGGCTGTGTGCTTGGGGTAAGGGAGTGAATGAGGCACGATGGATTTGGGTTGAACTATAGCTTTGACCTAAAGATCGCCTCACTGATGACACAGTGCTCTCAGCGCTGTGACTAATGCATCCTGTAGGGCTTCAGAGGAGACGTTAATCTATACATTCACAGACGCGCTGAGTGAAGCCTGATCTTCTCTGCTGTCTTTATCCTCCTCTCTGCTTCAGTAGAGGAGTTTCTCCGGCGTCGGCACTCTGCATGTTACTGTTCTTTACTGACGTTTCCCCGAGGAGGACGCAGGTCAGCAGAGAGAGCCCACACACTCACACACACAGAGACAGACACTCACACGCGCAGAGACAGAGACAAACACACACACGCAGAGACAGAGACACAGACACACACGCAGAGACAGAGACACACACACACGCAGAGACAGAGACACACACACACGCAGAGACAGAGACACACACGCAGAGACAGAGACACACACACACACAGAGAGACAGAGACACACACACACACAGAGAGACAGAGACACACACACACACAGAGACAGAGACACACACACACACAGAGACAGAGACACACACACACACACAGAGAAACAGACACACACACACACAGAGAGAGACAGAGACACACACACACACACACAGAGAGAGACAGAGACACACAGAGACAGAGACACACACACAGAGACAGAAACACACACACGCAGAGACAGAGACACACACAGAGACAGAGACACACACACAGAGACAGAAACACACACACGCAGAGACAGAGACACACACATACATGCAGAGACAGAGACACACACATACATGCAGAGACAGAGACACACACATACATGCAGAGACAGAGACACACACATACATGCAGAGACAGAGACACACACACACACACACACACACAAAACTGCAAGCAACCTAAAACACTTACAAAGCACACCACAACTTTCTCGCTCTCTCGCTGCTCTCTCTCTCTCACTCAAACACAATACCACCACAAAAACACAAACCTCTGCTTTGATGTGGCTCGATGGTGGTGATGAGCCCTGAGTGAACATGATGACATCATATGAGACAAAAGGCACTTTGCCGCTTCTGTGCTGCCTCATCCTGAGTTATTTCATCATCTACAACGATCCAAAAGGTTTGATTTACCTGGGCAGGTACACGAACGCAGTGCATTTAACACGGGGGTCGGCAACCCGAACGCTAAGAAGAGCCATTGTGTCCTTTATGTCCATTTTCCTACCTCTGCTGTTAATGAGCCTCAGCGTGTGCTGATGTCCCAGTATAGACTGAAAATGTATATCAACAATAACACAGACTTACTCTGCTCTGCTTTCAGCTTCTGCTCAGCTATAGCTGCTTTTCTCACATCTCCAGCAGGAACCTTCCCTCAAAAGATCAGTTTCCATTTCTCATGAGACTAAAGTCTCCAGCTTCTCGTTTGAACTTTCCTTTTCCACTGTAAATGGCTAATCTGTTTCTCTGATACTCTGTTACCCTGTTCTTCAGTGATCAGGACCCCTATGGACCTCACAGAGCAGGTAACTACAAAGTGTAGCTATACAGTAAGTGATGCTGATAAAATGGACAATGAGTGTAGAAACAAGGAGGTGCTCACAATGTTATGCCTGATGAGTGTACTTCAAAAAAATAACGATAAAAAAAAAAAAAAAAAAAAAAAAAAAAAAAAAAAAAAAATCAGCAATGCAAATATTACAAAACGTACCGTCATCATGGGCAAAAATGCTGGATTCTTGCCTTCTCGTCTCCCCCTCACCTTTTATTCAGCTTAAATAAATGAGAGAATGCTAAATCTCTCCTGACATGACCTCTCCTCGGTGGACGTCATGACCAAGACAACATTTACACACTTCATTAGGGGTGTCGATACACATCAGTATGGCAACGTGTGTTTCGTGACACTGTATCGATTCTGAACAGCTCAGTATTGGTTTTTCACGCAAACGTTCGCTGCAGACTCGCGGCTCCTTGTGTGCTGCGTTTAAACTGCCGACTGCTAGATGGCAGTGTTGTAATCCATTTTCAGCCATTAGACTCTTCCACTAAGGTGCACCGCTAACATCAGCACAAGCAAGCTGACTAGTAAGGCTGCCACTGACGGCTGAACTGCAGACACTCAGACCAGCACTGCTTATCGTTTGGGGCCAGTCGTGGGCTGGAGGTTAGGGAACCAGCCCTGTGACCGGAAGGCCGCCGGTTTGATCCCCAGTGCCGACAGTCCATGACTGAGGTGTCCTTGAGCAAGACACCTAACCCCCAACTGCTCACCGGGCGCCGTGGATAGAGCTGCCCACCGCTCCGGGCAAGTGTGCTCACTGCCCCCTAGTGTGTGTGTTCACTAGTGTGTATGTGGTGTTTCACTTCACGGATGGGTTAAATGCGGAGGTGAAATTTCCCCATTTGTGGGATTAAAAAAAGTATCACTTAACTTACAGCATCACATTATACTGAATCTTAACCCCAGTACTGCCAGGTTCTTGCCAAGACACAGCTCTAGTAAAGATGCTTCAGCAGTGGAATCCGAGAGGGAATGTGATTATCCTGAAATAAGATCCCGGCTGTGATTTGGTGGCCGTAGATCCTCACAGCCATGATATTATTGGTGATAACTCACTCCTCGAGTGTTCTACTGCTTTAATATAGCAGTTAAATAAATACAGTAAGAGATGAATAAACTGGCCGTGAACGCGGCGTTTAATATGTTTTAATGTTCAGTTCCTTCCTCCAAATTATAGCTCCTTAATGAGCAGCTTAACGAGCTCCGCCCACTTGCTGCTCAGTCTGCTGTAAGCCCCGCCTTCTGAAGTACTGAGCCATAAAACTGACCCAATATCAGGTTCAGCTCAGTTTGGTCAGTTTTTTCCAGATCAGTATTAATGTTGTTTTGTTCCAGCCGGTCTGTAAAGCTTCTTACAGCCTGTTTAGTTTGGCCAATGGTGTTGGGTTCATTTCTGGCTGATTCCAGGTTGTTCAGCTGTTCTTCTGTCACAGCTGCCGACTGAAAAGCTGCTCAGTGGTGACGACAGTTTGGGAATTTAGTGTCGTCTCGTCTTCAGAGTCGGACCAAATCGGCTGTCGGTCAGATGTGATCTTGACAGTGTCCGTTTTCTGTTTGTGGCAAAGTAAGAAGTGAAGAACATTGAAATGGCTCGAGCGTCTCCTACAGCGATGTTATGGTGAAACACTTCTCAACCAATCAGCTTGCGTGGCCGGAACTAAATGCTGTATTATATTTGAGTGTTAGTTTGCTCCGCTGTTTTAAAAAAAATCTGCTCAGCATTAGAGAACATACATAATTGCTAATAATAACTGAATGATATAGAAAATGGTTATATGTCTATCGTCCAGGCAGGTCGAGCTGGTCAGCTCATTTTCCAGCGAGTACATTTGCATATCAATGCCGAAGGGGTTCTGAAAGGGGTGTGTGGCGAGGAAAGACTGTACTGAGGGTAACAAACTGTTTGCACAGCTAACTGCCACTTGATGTAAAAGAGCCCTTATAAGTTTGTCCCAGAGCTCCACAGGCCAAGCCTTCATTTTCATATCAAACAGACAGAAACAGATAGAGAACGGCAGAAAGACTCGTTTGTCTATCTGGCCTCCTTTTCTCTGTGTTTGCACCACCTGCCCTCATTAGGGGTGAGCAGAGAGAGCACAGACGCATCTGATTTAATGGGAAGGTCTGCTCGTACTACAGCCCTCAGCACAGAGCAGACCTGCACCAAACGCTCGCACGTCATCATGCCCTGTGATGGTTCCTCCATGCCTAATGGCCTAAAACAGGAGCCAAAAATCGCTTACAAGAGCGTAAAGATTACTCACCATCAAGCCCCCCACAGCAGTGCGACAGAGGGAGTGAATGAATAGAGGAACGCCTAGAGCTACATCCTCCTTTCAGCGCCTACGGAGCATCTTTCTGGACTTCCTCATCACGGAACTGATCCCTTACAGAAGGAGGACGAGAGCGTGAGAGATGCCTCAGGAGGGAGAGCAGGAGAGCAACCTCCACTACAGTTTTCACCTCCGCTGTGGGAACTGAGGCTAATTCCACAGTTCAATCCTGGAATTCCATCTTATCAGACGCTTTCCCATCTTTTAATACAGAACCTGGGACGTGCATTTCAACAAAGTATTCCTAAAGATACACGAACAATCGGTTAACGAGGGGGAGACTAGCTCACCTTCTTAGGTGGCAGCAAGGGTGTCGCAGCATGAGGAAGAACAGCCAGCGTACAGTTAGGGGAATTCCACCGGTGTCTCAAAATTTCCGCTTAATAAAATGATTCAATCTGAGGGTTTTGAACACTGAACAGTGGTAGTGATAGGAACCAGACGTCCACCAAGTGCTCCTAAAAGCTCCTGCACAGAAAGTTACTACACTATTGCACGACTGTCTGTATCTGCACTATTTATACCCACAGACCTTAATCTGTATGTGCCTTATATCACTTTAGTGTTCATTTCAGGACCTGATATATTTATAGTTTTCTATAATTAGTGTTTATTTTTACAATTAGTGATCAGAGTCTATTTAAATTCACATTTTTCCTGTTTACCGTCTATTTAATGCTACACACTCGCTGCACCACAGGGTCTGAGAGTGACGCAGGTACAGTGCACCATATGCCCTGGATACAAATCTCCAGCCTGATGTCCAAGACGTCGATTTACAATTACAAATAACAACAAGCAGCGATTCAGAAATCCACTTCAACCTGTATCCTTTATCCTTTCAGCTTCATGGCTCCTTCGTAAACACACTCTATTCTAAAATGAATGCCTGCAACACATTCCAAAAATGTTAGGACAGGGGAGGGTAAGACTAGGAACACTGAAATGTTATAAACCATCTTAAACAGGTGATGCAGTGATGCTTGGAGCATCCAGTGAAGGCCTAATCCTCTGAGTGAGGAGGAGTCGAGGTTCGCCACTTCACCCCAAAATGCATCAGCAAGCGATCCAGCATGCTCCTCAGCCTGGAATCGCATCACAATACAGAGATTACGAGTCAATATATTGCGATTTTTTAAAATGCAATTCGGGAAAACGGCCACAGCACAAAACACCACCACATGCAGAAAATCTGAGATTTGAAAAATCTGAAAAGTCCGCTTCCTATTCATCAGCTTCTGTCTCGAATATTCCCGCTCCACCTTAAAGGGCGCAGCAGTTATTATTACAACACCTCAGGCACTGGAATGCAACAACTGCACCACTTAAGGTAGAACAGGAAAATACAAACAGGAAGAAGCCTTGTCTAATTCTCCTGGTCAGTAAATGTTATCAGCATTTAAAGAAGCCCGTACCCATCATGCTATAGGAGTACCATGTAGGGGTAATCTGCATATCTCTGACAGCACCACTAACGCCGAACACGTCTAAGAGCAACATATGCCGCCTTCTAGGAGCCGTTTTTCAGTGATGTCCATGCTTTTATCAACCTGACAACACCAAACCACATCCTGCTGGTGTTACAACAGCACGGCTGCGCAATCAGAGTGCGGGTGCTAAACCGGCCGTCCTGCAGTCCAGAACTGCCTCCTGTTCAAAATGTGCACCTTACTGAGCTCAAAATACAACAAACGCCCTGTACGGCTGCACGGCGGTAGAATGGCAAAAAAAAAAAAAAAAAAAAAAATGGTACTTTCAACAGCGGATCAGTTTCGGTCTTCGGGCTCCAAACTAATATCTAGTGCTGGTAAAGGAAAGGTGATGCAACACAGTGGTAAACATTTGTCTGGATTGTGCTGAAGGCATCAAATCTAGAATGAGTATATTTAAATAGAAAACTATGTTCATGAGGCAAAGCAGTAAATACATTGTTTTGGATTGCGTTATTAATACTATTAATATTTAATCATCACTGCTTTCCATCTTTATTAGCATCTCCCATACTGTCCCAGCTTTTGCGGGGTTTGTACATGAGAGGCACATTGTCTGGTCATTCTGGATAGATAAATGGCTATATTTGTCTTTAAGGCATCACAACACCTGATTCCCATCACCAGCACTGTAAATAAATCAGTCTACAACAAACAATTTTGCCTCAAACCACTATAGATGACCATTTCCATCTCAAAGAATTGTGACGGATTCTTGGGGGAAAAGAAATCTGTACATGCAAGTGCTTTTTTTAAAACCTCGTCATCATATTTCATTGCTTGAGGACACATACCTATAAATAGTATCGTCTGATCAGGACAAACACGTCTCTTTGGTGCGGCGACGTCGGTCTCAAAACATTGCCTTTGGCCCAACAACGTGTGTGGAAGCAGAGATGGTTACAGTTAATAAAGAGAGGCTGTGAAAACCGTCGACTCTCTCAGACGCGCTGGTGATGGCAGCAAAACGACCGTCATCCACAACTGCAGGAAGGTGGGATGATAACGAATTGATAATGAACTGATGGTCTTATCCATTACCAGTAAACACAGTGCCTTTTACTAACGGCTGGATGTGTCATAACTTGGATTCATGTAATCAGAACTTGGCCTACTTGCCGTTCATGGTCATTAAAGGCTTGCCTGCACATGCATCCGATTAGTCGGCACAGAGAAACCACTCAAAGTAGCCTTGTTGGCCGCTTGGAGTAAAACTTTTCAGCTGTGGGGTCTACACAGTGAGTAAAAGGTGTCGCTCCGTCGTCTCTTATGTGCTGACGGGGCCACGGAATCATTCATTTCTGCTTAATGCCATCAGTGGCAATAAGCAGCCCATCTAATGAGAATACTGTTCAGCAAAAGCACCATATAAAGCACACAACAGCAGCCCAACTTACTGGTCTTTATTATATTATTCTTTTCTGTTTGCAAATTTCGAGATAGAAGCACAGAATTTGGTAGAATAGCAGAGCCAATACTGGAACAGCAGGCTTGTGATTTTGGAACCGATCGCACAAACAGTTTCCATACAGCGTTCCCTCAAACTCTGTAGCAACTGCCTGGGATAATACAGGAAGAGCCCAGCGACACCTTAGCAGCCAGCGTGGATTTCACAGCGATAGCCTAGCAACATCTTAACAACCACCTGGGATACCGCAGCAATGGCCTAGTAAGTGCGTGGCATTTCCCAGCAACAGCGTCGTGAAGCCAACGTTAGAATGTGTTGGTCTGTGCTCTTCTACTTTTTATTTAGACTTTTTTGGTTTCACAGGTTTCCTGTGCTGGCAGGAGTTGCTGCAGCCCCCCAGCACCACTACTTCCTGTGGCTATGTTAATCAACTATGCAGATCAGTGCTATATCACACAGACATAGAACATCGCAGCAGTCTGGCGTGTGGTGAGCATAGCAGTTCAGATGTCATATAAGCTGATGTGAACAACACTTTGGACGGATTCTCTGGAAATGAATGGCTAAAACTAATCCTAGGTCATTATTCATGTCATTCGACCCATGACTATTATTATTAGAGGCTTTCAGACCAGACCTGGACCAGACTTCATTTGGGAAGCCATTTAAAACAGAGGGTCAAACCAAAAACCCTGAGCTGAGGCGATGTGTATTTTTCCACAGGCCTTTAAGATCCGGGCAGATCAGCGCTCTGAGCCGACAAATAAGAGGGTTCTGTACTGTCTATTCAAACCATCTCAAATAACAGCTTATTTACTCGTACCCTTTCTCTGCAAGTCTCACAGACCAGGTTACAACAAGCGGCTATCGTGGGAACGAGGACACTGGAGCAGCACCTGGACGAGCCAGCGCAAATATACCACGTACAGAAGCTTAGCAATGTCACGCAGTGGAAAAAAGAACAGCGTTTCTGCAGGCATATAATGCTGAAAGTACCTTCTTAAGGCCACTTTGAATATAAAGACATTTAAAGCACAGCACATTCATATGGAAGGGTAAATGCAGGCTGAACAGCAGGCGTAGGAAGCAGCCCCCCAGAGTCAAATAGATTATATATTTAAGGTGACATCTTGTGCCCCTGAGGATCAGCTGAGGTCAGACAACATGCCTGGGTGACATGACAACATGAGATGATTGACAAGTAACCCGAAGGCAATGTGTAAAAGGCGATAATCACCGTTTTGGTAAAAGCACTGAGAGAGAATTATCCTCCTGGGTCGTGGGGGGTGCGGGGCCTATCCCACTAGTCACTGGGAGGAAGGCAGGATACACTCTGGACAGTCCATCACAGGGCAGAGAGACTCACACTCGCACGCAGGCGCACACTCACGCGCACGCTCACGCTCATGCTCACTTTAGTATCTCCAATGCACGTTTTTGATCAGTGGGAGGAATCCTAAGCACCGCACAGATACCTCTTGATTTACTTTACATGAATGGACTCGAAAACGAGGCCGACACACTTCGGCAGCTCACCTCGAAGAGACTCGCTGCAGAACAAAAACAAGCTAAAATGACGAAGTTCATGTAGGGCAGCCAAATTAACTCTAACCTGAAGAGAAAGTTTCTCTGATCCTCGTCTTTGGCTGATGTGCAGCATTTTCTGCACAGTTTGTGTCCCAGTGTTTTGCTGGATTATTCTGCTGCAGTAGGAAGGAAAACGCCATGTTTTTAATGTGGAAAGCAAACGGGAACAATTTTGGAAATCACAGTCTAAAGCAGGGAGTGCTGTTAGCACACAAGTTTCCCAAATCGGTTGCAAAGAAGCTCATGAACGCACGTATTGGCAGTAACATTTATTACAATGACAGGCTCTCAGAAGATACCGCCTACTCCACATTATGTCGTTTAATATGTGAACATTTCATTAAAACAGTTAACACTGAAGAAAAGGACTAAAACAGAACAGAGAGCAGGTCAAAGCCGATAGACAGTGCATATTTCTGTTTTTATTTTTTTTGGGTGGGGGACAATATGATCAATAATCATGATATTTGTAACCAGAATATGTTGTGCTAATTTTTTTTAAAAGCTTCCTGGCCTAATGTCAAGACCACCACTATTCACACAGTCTAATTTAATGCTGTACTTTTTACTTTGATCTCCTTTCCTGGGTCTTAAATTTGAATTGACTCTGAATCAGAGTTGACTCAGAGTTTTTAGAACCAAACAACCCTAATATACAGCCAAATCAAGACTACAGATACGGGGAAACGCACAATAATATCTCAATTACAACAGACGTGATAACAAGTGGCCATGACAGTCAACAGATCACAACACAGTCAATAGGTGCTGAATAATTAAAGTCACAGTAATAAGTGACTCATTTGTAAATGAGCATTAGTCGAGTTACTGGACAGGAACGTGTTGGCTGGCTTCTTCCTGGACTTTCCCGTCCTCGTAATCCTCTCGCTCCTCAGCACGACGGCTTCGTAAATTAACAGTTTAATGCCTCCTTTCAACATTAATACCACTCTGTGTGAATGCGTGGCAGTTACCCACCATCCCTCTTCTTTCCCCTCTGCAGTGCTGACGTCAGGATTCCGGCAGGTGACATTTCGTCCCAGCAGTGATGGAAAGTAAACTTCTGTCAGCAGCTCTTGTTTACACTCGGATAAGCGCGCCGCCTGGCCACGCCGATAACCAGCACACCGCCAATGACGCATCCTGGCTGCCACACTGCGCTTCCACAACACAGGATTTCCCAATCTGGGTCCTGTACTGCTGCTTCTTAGTGCTTTCCCTGTTCTCAACACAACACCTCACTCAGTCCCTGCTGAGGGTAAACAAGCAGATCTGCCAGCTATTGATCATGTGATTGATCAGTCAAGACGTATTTGGCGTCTGAAGGTTACCCTGGAGCTATTAGGCTATTTTAGCTAACCGGTAAAAGGAAGCTCATATTCCACCAATTAGCACTGCACTCGCTGAACACCTCAATGATCGCACACCTGTCTCGACTTGTTTAGTAATCTAGAATGGAAAACACTACACTTATGATTGTGAACGCACACTTTATTTCTGTAGGCTGTAGCAACCACCTGGGATGATACAGCCATGGCCCAGTAACTACTCAGCAACCAGTTGGAATGATATAGCAACCACCTGGGATGATATAGCAACCATGGCCAATTAACTCCTTAGCAATCACCTGGGATGATATAGCAACCACCTGGGATAGCACAGCAACACCCTAGTAACTCCTTAGCAACCACCTGGGATGATACAGCAACAGCACATCCAACAGCTTAGCAACCACCTGGGATGATACAGCCATGGTCCAGTAACTTCTCAGCAACCAGCTGGAATGATATAGCAACCACCTGGGATAATATAGCAACCATGGCCAATTAACTCCTTAGCAATCACCTGGGATGATATAGCAACCACCTCGTTCAAGCTCGTTCATGATTTCCTTTTCTAGTTTTTTGGCTTAGCAGGTTTCCTGTGCTGGCAGGGCTGCTGCAGCCCCCCAGCGCCCCTACTTCCTGAGGCTATGCTGTCATCACCCTTACACCTTTCACAACACACCATGTTCATATCATATAAGCTGTGGAGCATCTCTCTGGAAACAAATGGCAAAAAATATTTCTAGACCATCACCTGGACATCATATAAGCCATGAGTATTCTTATTAGAGGCTTTCAGATGAGAATTCGTTTAAAATAGAGGGTCAGACCTAAAGCCCTGAGCTGAAGCAACGAACACACGTCCAGGGATTTAAGAAATAAAATCAATATAAACACGATATAAAATGGGTATTGGGTGGCTGTCAGTACTCATGAGGGGGGCTGCTCATCTATAGCCCATTCCTGGGAAACGGTGATATTGCATGCCAAGTTATGCACCGTGCGCTTGTTCATCTGTAGCTACATAAGATTTGTTATATTTCTTAAAATGGAACAAAATATATTTGGCCAGCTGTCAATGTCCTTAGTATCTGAAGCCTATCTGATGTAAAAGCACCACTGCAGTTCTAAAGCAGCGAACTTACAAACCTGACCGACTTCTCCAGAAACAAGAGCAGGAAACACAGTGTTCAAGTGAAGATGATGCACCTGTCTGTCTGTCTGCCTGTCTCTCGCCCTCCCTCTCTCTGCAAACACTCCCGTGTCAACACACCTGGTCGGTAAAGCCACCGCAGACCAGGATGCGCGTCGCCAGGTAAACACGGGCGCTGCTATAAAACTCAACGGTCTCGTTTGTCCTGAAAACACACGAGGCTGAGAACACGGCGAACAAGGCGAAAAGTCTAGCTGTACGCTTGAAGCCAATCTGTATGTTTAAAATGAAACTCCAAGTTTCTGTATTCTGGACATCTAGACAGCCCAATAACAAACTTCACCAAAATTTAACCTCTTATTCTGCAGGGAGTGTTTTGGTTTGTCCATCTGAATTTAAATGACCAATTCGTAAGGCAAATTATTCAGTAAGTGCATGAAATAAATGTACATTTTATTTATTTATTTATTTTAAAAGCCCCTCAAATGAACAGAACGTGTGTTTTATGATCTCCACATATCACTATACGCTCACAATTTCCTGCTGAAAGCCAAAAATCTCAGACGCTCTTTGTGTTGTTTTATAAAAGTAACGTTTCCAGAGCAGATCACTGAAGAGACGCCGTCTGTTTATAGTTTAGAACCCAGATTTGGGGAAAATCGGGTCGACTTTCAGTAGAAAAACAAACTGAGTTTAGCTTCTTTTATTATAAGGGTTTAAAATGACAGCACCGTCTATTAGACTGGAGAGAAGAGCAACAGCCTCATACGACGTCCAGCTTCTGAAAGGAGCTTATGAAATATGAAAGTTATGAAGACGTTTGATTTGATCTTCCAGAAAGTTACCCAAACCCCAACTCCACAAACCCTTTTGAATTTGTATTACTTATAATTTGGATACATCTTTATTAGAAACCTGCCTACTTTGCTTATTTGTTTTATTTGCTTAGTCTGAAACCTATTCCCCAAAATTAAGGTAACACTAATGCAAAATAGACTTGGCCCATTGGTCAGCAAGCCACCCCCTTTGAGTTCAACGCCATCCCTAGACTAAAACAGGTGGAGAAGGTAACCTGATCCACCAAGTCCCAATTCTGTTTGGATTTTTGGACCTGTATTGCCAACATTACATCCTTAGTGACCGCTGACCTGAGCTACGGTGCAGCCGGAGCCTGACGCATAACCTCTGTGCCACACCATCGTGTACTTGTCGCACATTCCAGAAAATCAGTACGCAGTCATTTAAAAAAAGGCTTATACTGAATTCTACAAGCAGATGGTTCTCCAGAAGCCAGCCGTCATCTTCCTGTAAGGTCAGGTCCATCTCATACTAAACACATCTAATCCAACCAGTCAAGGTCTTAAAAGCCTGGACAGATGGATCAGGCGAGCTCTGCCATAAAGGTCGATCTCCAGGATAAGGATCAGTGAACACCAGCCCACTCATTCCCCATAGTTTTAGGGATTATGCTTCAAACTCTGCAGGTAGATGAAAGAAATCTGGCAGGACCAGTTTCCTGGATGGAGATTAAGCCCAAGCCTAGATTGAAAAGGATTTTCAGAGGTGATTCACCACCGACACTGCAGTTTAATTTGAAACTCAACCCGTGTCCAGGAATGTCAGAATACGCTGTACTGAATGCATCATGGGTATCGCTTCAACAGCTCTGAACTCCTGGATGCACCATTAAAAAAAGCCTGAAATGCACTGAGAATATAAACAACAACCAACAGCAAATACTACACAGTAAAAAGGAGCTGACTGGACGTTAATCAATGTTAATTATGTATTTATTTATTCATTTATTTCGGCCAAATGTTTGATTTTTACAGAGCCTCCACGGCAACACAGTGATTCCTTTTAATAAGGTGTGGCCTTGAGTTAATATACTGAGGCCATGAGTTAAGTTTCTCATAGATGGGCTCAATATATTAATGTGTAGCCTGAATATGCTCATTTACCACCACGAGAAACTTGAGGCCTCCATATATTAACTCGTCACCTTGGTGGCACCACAGATTTTCGCCTGTGTTCGTTTTCGTAGAAATCTTATTTTGGTGGCCACTGAGTCCACGCTACACTCTGACACACTATTAACCTAGGAGATTAGGACTTCCAGAGGGAGGCTTGGTGACCACCATGTTCTACTCATTCACTACATGGAATATGGTCCACATTGAAATCCTACAGGTTGGTGGATCCCCAGAGTGTCTGGTGATCAGCGATCCTGTACTACAATCACTTCATGCCACATGCTCAACTGTACTGGATGCTGGATTTCTGGGTTTGGTGACCACTGACCCAATGCTGTACTCTAATCTCAGTGACTAGGGCAAAGATTGAACTCTACAGGTTGGTGAAGATACAGGTGGAGGTTCGGAGACCACCAAATCCAAGCCATACTCAGGTAAAGCTACAACAAGAGGTTTGGTGACCAGCAAGCCCATGTTATACTCATTGATTTCAGGGAATATGGTTCATATTGGTTGGTGGATCTCCAGGAGGAGGTTTGGTGGTGACTCACGCCCAGGATGTACTCATTAATCTCAGTAATTAGGCTACAGATCAATGTTTGGAGACCACCAAGCCCAACCTATATTCCTTGATTTCAGGGAACAGATCTCATTCTGATCTCTACAGGTTGGTGGATCTCCAGGAGGAGGTTTGGTGGCAAAACAGCCCAACGTCTACTCATTAATCTCAGTGACTACTGTAAAGACTAAACTCTACAGACTGGTGGAGGATACAGGTGGAGGTTTGGAGACCACCAGGCCCATACTATTAATTTCAGGGAAGAGGCTTCATACCGAACTCTGCAGGTTGCTGGACGTCCAGGACCCCAGGAGGAGGTCTACTCACCTTAATCTTATGCAGGGACTTCTCTTCTTCCAGGATCTGGATCCAGACGGTGATGCCCGCCTTGTTGTAGGTGAGGCTCCAGCCCTCGTCCGAGCAGCACTCGCTCTTGAAGCTGCTGAAGGCCCTGTCGTCCGGGATCAGCACCTCCTCCCCGGACATGGTGGCTGACCGCGGCGCGCTCCCGTCTGCTGGAGCGAGCGAGCGAGGGGCGCGCGCTCCCGAGAGACCGGATCCCGAGGGCGCGCAGAAGAGGATAAAGTTCGCTCGTGGGTCAAAAGACGGCCGGACCGAGTTTGTTCGGTCCGGTTACCGTCTGATCTGCGGAACCGCGGGAAAACGAGCAGAAACAACTCAGACTTAGGTTCGACTGGCCGGGAAGCGGCGCGAGCGGCTGCTTCGCTTCTCTTTTCCCCGCCAAACGAAGTCCGAAGCGGCGCGTCTCGAGCAGCCGCGGCTCCGCGGTCCGAGCGCCGCGCTGTTCAGGCGCTGCTGACGCTGTTTTCTCTGCCCGATCCGAGCGGCGGAGCTCCGCGGCGGGGCTGAGCGGGTCGGCGGCGGTGACGCAGAAGACCGACAGGGTCGCCGTGCTCGCGGCACTGCTGCTGTTTGGGAGAGAACAGCGGTGAGACTCGCGCAGGCGCGCGCTCGCGTAACCAGGGACACTATGAGTGATTGGCAGCCCGCACAACCCCGCCCACCTCAGTGCACACGTACGAGAGAGAGAGAGACAGAAACAGAGACAGAGATGGAGAGAGATGAGAGAGAGAGACAGATGGAGAGACAGACAGACAGACAGACAGAAACAGAGACAGAGATGGAGAGATGAGAGAGAGACAGACGGAGAGACAGACAGACAGCGAGAGAGACAGGGGGAGAGAGATAGACAGAAACAGAGATGGAGAGAGAGAGAGATAAGAGAGAGAGAGAGACAGAGAGAGATAAGAGAGAGAGAGAGAAAGAAAGTGAGACAGACAGAGAGAG
>NC_051227.1:11011867-11049367 GCF_015220715.1 Pygocentrus nattereri
CTACATAGGGCACAACAGCTATCGCTGTTAGCTTAGTGTTGTTAGCCGCTGCTGTTAGCTTACTGTTGTTAGCCGCCGCTGTTAGCTTAGTGTTGTTAGCCGCTGCTGTTAGCTTACTGTTGTTAGCCGCCGCTGTTAGCTTAGTGTTGTTAGCCGCTGCTGTTAGCTTAGTGTTTTTAGCCGCTGCCGTTAGCTTAGTGTTGTTAGCCGCCGCCGTTAGCTTACTGTTATTAGCTGCCGGCGTTAGCTTAGTGTTGTTAGCCGCTGCCGTTAGCTTAGTGTTGTTAGCCGCCGCCGTTAGCTTAGTGTTGTTAGCCGCCGCCGTTAGCTTAGTGTTGTTAGCCGCTGCTGTTAGCTTAGTGTTGTTAGCCGCTGCCGTTAGCTTAGTGTTGTTAGCCGCCGTTGTTATCTTACTGTTGTTAGCCGCCGCCGTTAGCTTAGTGTTGTTAGCCGCTGCTGTTAGCTTAGTGTTGTTAGCTGCCGCCGTTAGCTTAGTGTTGTTAGCCGCCGCCGTTAGCTTAGTGTTGTTAGCTGCCGCCGTTAGCTTAGTGTTGTTAGCCGCCGCCGTTAGCATAGTGATGTGAGCTTAGTGTTGTTAGCCGCTGCTGTTAGCTTAGTGTTGTTAGCTGCCGCCGTTAGCTTAGTGTTGTTAGCAGCCGCTGTTAGCTTACTGTTGTTAGCCGCTGCCGTTAGCTTAGTGTTGTTAGCCGCCGCCGTTAGCTTAGTGTTGTTAGCCGCCGTTGTTAGCAGCCGCTGTTAGCTTAGTGTTTTTAGCCGCTGCTGTTAGCTTAGTGTTGTTAGCCGCCGCCGTTAGCTTAGTGTTGTTAGCCGCCGCCGTTAGCTTAGTGTTGTTAGCCGCCGCCGTTAGCTTAGTGTTGTTAGCCGCTGCCGTTAGCTTACTGTTGTTAGCCGCCGCCGTTAGCTTAGTGTTGTTAGCCGCCGCCGTTAGCTTAGTGTTGTTAGCCGCCGCCGTTAGCTTAGTGTTGTTAGCCGCTGCTGTTAGCTTAGTGTTGTTAGCCGCTGCTGTTAGCTTAGTGTTGTTAGCCGCCGCCGTTAGCTTAGTGTTGTTAGCCGCTGCTGTTAGCTTAGTGTTGTTAGCTGCCGCCGTTAGCTTAGTGTTGTTAGCCGCTGCCGTTAGCTTAGTGTTGTTAGCCGCCGTTGTTAGCTTAGTGTTGTTAGCCACTGCCGTTAGCTTAGTGTTGTTAGCCGCCGCCGTTAGCTTAGTGTTGTTAGCCGCCGTTGTTATCTTACTGTTGTTAGCCGCCGCCGTTAGCATAGTGATGTTAGCTTAGTGTTGTTAGCCGCTGATGTTAGCTTAGTGTTGTTAGCTGCCGCCGTTAGCTTAGTGTTGTTAGCCGCCGCCGTTAGCATAGTGATGTTAGCTTAGTGTTGTTAGCCGCTGCTGTTAGCTTAGTGTTGTTAGCCGCCGCCGTTAGCTTAGTGTTGTTAGCAGCCGCTGTTAGCTTACTGTTGTTAGCCGCCGCCGTTAGCTTAGTGTTGTTAGCCGCCGCCGTTAGCTTAGTGTTGTTAGCCGCTGCCGTTAGCTTACTGTTGTTAGCTGCCGCCGTTAGCTTAGTGTTGTTAGCCGCTGCCGTTAGCTTAGTGTTGTTAGCCGCCGCCGTTAGCTTAGTGTTGTTAGCCGCCGCCGTTAGCTTAGTGTTGTTAGCCGCCGCCGTTAGCTTAGTGTTGTTAGCCGCCGCCGTTAGCTTAGTGTTGTTAGCCGCTGCTGTTAGCTTAGTGTTGTTAGCTGCCACCGTTAGCTTAGTGTTGTTAGCCGCTGCCATTAGCTTAGTGTTGTTAGCCGCCGTTGTTAGCTTAGTGTTGTTAGCCGCTGCCGTTAGCTTAGTGTTGTTAGCCGCCGTTGTTATCTTACTGTTGTTAGCCGCCGCCGTTAGCTTAGTGTTGTTAGCCGCTGCTGTTAGCTTAGTGTTGTTAGCTGCCGCCGTTAGCTTAGTGTTGTTAGCCGCCGCCGTTAGCATAGTGATGTTAGCTTAGTGTTGTTAGCCGCCGCTGTTAGCTTAGTGTTGTTAGCCGCCGCCGTTAGCTTAGTGTTGTTAGCAGCCGCCGTTAGCTTAGTGTTGTTAGCCGCTGCTGTTAGCTTAGTGTTGTTAGCCGCTGCTGTTAGCTTAGTGTTGTTAGCTGCCGCCGTTAGCTTAGTGTTGTTAGCCGCTGCCGTTAGCTTAGTGTTGTTAGCCGCCGTTGTTAGCTTAGTGTTGTTAGCCGCTGCCGTTAGCTTAGTGTTGTTAGCCGCCGTTGTTATCTTACTGTTGTTAGCCGCCGCCGTTAGCATAGTGATGTTAGCTTAGTGTTGTTAGCCGCCGCCGTTTGCATAGTGTTGTTAGCCGCCGCCGTTAGCTTAGTGTTATTAGCCGCGGCCGTTAGCTTAGTGTTGTTAGCTGCCGCCGTTAGCTTAGTGTTGGTAGCCGCTGCTGTTAGCTTAGTGTTGTTAGCTGCCGCCGTTAGCTTAGTGTTGTTAGCCGCTGCCGTTAGCTTACTGTTGTTAGCCGCCGCCGTTAGCTTAGTGTTGTTAGCCGCTGCCGTTAGCTTACTGTTGTTAGCCGCCGCCGTTAGCTTAGTGTTGTTAGCCGCCGCCGTTAGCTTAGTGTTGTTAGCCGCCGCCGTTAGCTTAGTGTTGTTAGCCGCCGCCTTTAGCTTAGTGTTTTTAGCCGCTGCTGTTAGCTTAGTGTTGTTAGCCGCCGCCGTTAGCTTAGTGTTGTTAGCAGCCGCTGTTAGCTTAGTGTTGTTAGCCGCTGCTGTTAGCTTAGTGTTGTTAGCCGCCGCCGTTAGCTTACTGTTATTAGCTGCCGGCGTTAGCTTAGTGTTGTTAGCCGCTGCCGTTAGCTTAGTGTTGTTAGCCGCCGCCGTTAGCTTAGTGTTGTTAGCCGCCGCCGTTAGCTTAGTGTTGTTAGCCGCTGCTGTTAGCTTAGTGTTGTTAGCCGCTGCCGTTAGCTTAGTGTTGTTAGCCGCCGTTGTTATCTTACTGTTGTTAGCCGCCGCCGTTAGCTTAGTGTTGTTAGCCGCTGCTGTTAGCTTAGTGTTGTTAGCTGCCGCCGTTAGCTTAGTGTTGTTAGCCGCCGCCGTTAGCTTAGTGTTGTTAGCTGCCGCCGTTAGCTTAGTGTTGTTAGCCGCCGCCGTTAGCATAGTGATGTGAGCTTAGTGTTGTTAGCCGCTGCTGTTAGCTTAGTGTTGTTAGCTGCCGCCGTTAGCTTAGTGTTGTTAGCAGCCGCTGTTAGCTTACTGTTGTTAGCCGCTGCCGTTAGCTTAGTGTTGTTAGCCGCCGCCGTTAGCTTAGTGTTGTTAGCCGCCGCCTTTAGCTTAGTGTTTTTAGCCGCTGCTGTTAGCTTAGTGTTGTTAGCCGCCGCCGTTAGCTTAGTGTTGTTAGCAGCCGCTGTTAGCTTAGTGTTGTTAGCCGCTGCTGTTAGCTTAGTGTTGTTAGCCGCCGCCGTTAGCTTACTGTTATTAGCTGCCGGCGTTAGCTTAGTGTTGTTAGCCGCTGCCGTTAGCTTAGTGTTGTTAGCCGCCGCCGTTAGCTTAGTGTTGTTAGCCGCCGCCGTTAGCTTAGTGTTGTTAGCCGCTGCTGTTAGCTTAGTGTTGTTAGCCGCTGCCGTTAGCTTAGTGTTGTTAGCCGCCGTTGTTATCTTACTGTTGTTAGCCGCCGCCGTTAGCTTAGTGTTGTTAGCCGCTGCTGTTAGCTTAGTGTTGTTAGCTGCCGCCGTTAGCTTAGTGTTGTTAGCCGCCGCCGTTAGCTTAGTGTTGTTAGCTGCCGCCGTTAGCTTAGTGTTGTTAGCCGCCGCCGTTAGCATAGTGATGTGAGCTTAGTGTTGTTAGCCGCTGCTGTTAGCTTAGTGTTGTTAGCTGCCGCCGTTAGCTTAGTGTTGTTAGCAGCCGCTGTTAGCTTACTGTTGTTAGCCGCTGCCGTTAGCTTAGTGTTGTTAGCCGCCGCCGTTAGCTTAGTGTTGTTAGCCGCCGTTGTTAGCAGCCGCTGTTAGCTTAGTGTTTTTAGCCGCTGCTGTTAGCTTAGTGTTGTTAGCCGCCGCCGTTAGCTTAGTGTTGTTAGCCGCCGCCGTTAGCTTAGTGTTGTTAGCCGCCGCCGTTAGCTTAGTGTTGTTAGCCGCCGCCGTTAGCTTAGTGTTGTTAGCCGCTGCCGTTAGCTTACTGTTGTTAGCCGCCGCCGTTAGCTTAGTGTTGTTAGCCGCCGCCGTTAGCTTAGTGTTGTTAGCCGCCGCCGTTAGCTTAGTGTTGTTAGCCGCTGCTGTTAGCTTAGTGTTGTTAGCCGCTGCTGTTAGCTTAGTGTTGTTAGCCGCCGCCGTTAGCTTAGTGTTGTTAGCCGCTGCTGTTAGCTTAGTGTTGTTAGCTGCCGCCGTTAGCTTAGTGTTGTTAGCCGCTGCCGTTAGCTTAGTGTTGTTAGCCGCCGTTGTTAGCTTAGTGTTGTTAGCCACTGCCGTTAGCTTAGTGTTGTTAGCCGCCGTTGTTATCTTACTGTTGTTAGCCGCCGCCGTTAGCATAGTGATGTTAGCTTAGTGTTGTTAGCCGCTGATGTTAGCTTAGTGTTGTTAGCTGCCGCCGTTAGCTTAGTGTTGTTAGCCGCCGCCGTTAGCATAGTGATGTTAGCTTAGTGTTGTTAGCCGCTGCTGTTAGCTTAGTGTTGTTAGCCGCCGCCGTTAGCTTAGTGTTGTTAGCAGCCGCTGTTAGCTTACTGTTGTTAGCCGCCGCCGTTAGCTTAGTGTTGTTAGCCGCCGCCGTTAGCGTTGTGTTGTTAGCCGCTGCCGTTAGCTTACTGTTGTTAGCTGCCGCCGTTAGCTTAGTGTTGTTAGCCGCTGCCGTTAGCTTAGTGTTGTTAGCCGCCGCCGTTAGCTTAGTGTTGTTAGCCGCCGCCGTTAGCTTAGTGTTGTTAGCCGCCGCCGTTAGCTTAGTGTTGTTAGCCGCCGCCGTTAGCTTAGTGTTGTTAGCCGCTGCTGTTAGCTTAGTGTTGTTAGCTGCCACCGTTAGCTTAGTGTTGTTAGCCGCTGCCATTAGCTTAGTGTTGTTAGCCGCCGTTGTTAGCTTAGTGTTGTTAGCCGCTGCCGTTAGCTTAGTGTTGTTAGCCGCCGTTGTTATCTTACTGTTGTTAGCCGCCGCCGTTAGCTTAGTGTTGTTAGCCGCTGCTGTTAGCTTAGTGTTGTTAGCTGCCGCCGTTAGCTTAGTGTTGTTAGCCGCCGCCGTTAGCATAGTGATGTTAGCTTAGTGTTGTTAGCCGCCGCTGTTAGCTTAGTGTTGTTAGCCGCCGCCGTTAGCTTAGTGTTGTTAGCAGCCGCCGTTAGCTTAGTGTTGTTAGCCGCTGCTGTTAGCTTAGTGTTGTTAGCCGCTGCTGTTAGCTTAGTGTTGTTAGCTGCCGCCGTTAGCTTAGTGTTGTTAGCCGCTGCCGTTAGCTTAGTGTTGTTAGCCGCCGTTGTTAGCTTAGTGTTGTTAGCCGCTGCCGTTAGCTTAGTGTTGTTAGCCGCCGTTGTTATCTTACTGTTGTTAGCCGCCGCCGTTAGCATAGTGATGTTAGCTTAGTGTTGTTAGCCGCCGCCGTTTGCATAGTGTTGTTAGCCGCCGCCGTTAGCTTAGTGTTATTAGCCGCGGCCGTTAGCTTAGTGTTGTTAGCTGCCGCCGTTAGCTTAGTGTTGGTAGCCGCTGCTGTTAGCTTAGTGTTGTTAGCTGCCGCCGTTAGCTTAGTGTTGTTAGCCGCTGCCGTTAGCTTACTGTTGTTAGCCGCCGCCGTTAGCTTAGTGTTGTTAGCCGCTGCCGTTAGCTTACTGTTGTTAGCCGCCGCCGTTAGCTTAGTGTTGTTAGCCGCCGCCGTTAGCTTAGTGTTGTTAGCCGCCGCCGTTAGCTTAGTGTTGTTAGCCGCCGCCTTTAGCTTAGTGTTTTTAGCCGCTGCTGTTAGCTTAGTGTTGTTAGCCGCCGCCGTTAGCTTAGTGTTGTTAGCAGCCGCTGTTAGCTTAGTGTTGTTAGCCGCTGCTGTTAGCTTAGTGTTGTTAGCCGCTGCTGTTAGCTTAGTGTTGTTAGCTGCCGCCGTTAGCTTAGTGTTGTTAGCCGCTGCCGTTAGCTTAGTGTTGTTAGCCGCCGTTGTTAGCTTACTGTTGTTAGCCGCCGCCGTTAGCATAGTGATGTTAGCTTAGTGTTGTTAGCCGCCGCCGTTTGCATAGTGTTGTTAGCCGCCGCCGTTAGCTTAGTGTTATTAGCCGCGGCCGTTAGCGTAGTGTTCTTAGCCGCCGCCGTTAGCGTTGTGTTGTTAGCCGCCGTTAGAGTAGTGTTCTTAGCTGCCGCCGTTAGCGTAGTGTTGTTAGCCGCCGTTAGCGTAGTGTTGTTCTCTGTTGTTCTCTGTTTTGACCCACTGATCTCGGTGGTGTCGGTCACCGCGGCCGCTGGCGCCGGCGCCAGGTCGTTTAGGAGGCCTGGGAGATGCTACAGTCAATCTGTCAGACATTATGCGCTCTGACACGTCCACACAGTTCAGTTCTAGCAGGGCTAATTGGGCCTAGTCAGGTCAAGTCGGGTCAAGTCGGGTCTGGAAGTGGTGTCCGGTTCAGGTGTGTCCAGACCTCTGAGTGCTCATGATCTACAGGAGACGCTGCTCTAGTTCAGTTCCCTGCCCCTGTGTTGGTCACAGAGCGAGAAGAAGGAAGAATGCTTGTGATTTCGCTAAACAAGTGCCGAACGGCTGATCGTTGTGAGGAAAAACGGAGAAGATGACGGCTTTGGGAATCTGCGGATGTGGTGTGGCTGCATCCCTCCCACACACACAGACAGGCACCAGCGGCAGCTTTTGTTTTCAGGAAATTTCAAGTGCCCCGTCGCTACTTGAGAGGCTGCCGAGGCTGAATGTGTGAGTGTGAGCGCAATAAAGCCGTCATCATCTCTGAGATTCAGCCCCGGCGTTCGTTAACCTGCTCCATTTGGTCCCTTAAAGGGAAATTTCAGAGATTTTTCAAAATTTCTGCAATATTGAAGTCTCCTCTTGGAGACAAAGTCATTCAGAGTGGTTTGATGGTTTGATGTGGCTTGAATGTTCAGATGTTCCTCATAACTTAAGTGGAAATGGGCGGGGCTAAACCTCTGTATGCAGAGTAAGTGGATATAGGTAAATATGTTGGTTTGTTTTGTGACATCACAAAAACAGTCCATTTAAAACAGGCTGGTTGTGCAGTTTAGTTTATAGGCATCGACTCAAGGTCACATTTTGAAACTTTTACATCCACAAAGTTTTTTAGTCTTAAATCGTGAGCAAACATGCATTTATTATTAGCTGCCTCAGCATTTCTGAGTCAAGTGTTCCTTTAATCCACCGCTTTGCCCGAGTCATATGCTTCCTCCAAGCCTCAATCACATTTACAGCTAATTTCCAGCGAAAAGGCCTCAGCTGGCCAAATAGGGCAAAGGCTGCCGTTCTGTCTCTGGGCTAGTGGTGCTGGACGCAGCACAGCAGCACTACAGTCTGTGACATTCCTAACTGAATAACGGAAGCTGGACAAAGGTAGAGGTCAATAAAGAGCACAATGGCATTGACAAGCCTGGCCCATCACTGCTCTCAGGGGCAGAGTTGGGGTCATTTTTTGGGGTCGCTCTGTCTGTTGACTGTTTGTCTTTCTGGAAACAGCCCTATGTCCCCATCCGTTGTCCCCCTACTTTTCATTGGAAATGGCTCAATGTTCCCTGTTTCCAACATAACATCAGCATGACAGTAAGAGTAACGTCAACAGCCTGCTTATTTACATATTTAGATCTTCTGATACATTTTCAGTAAACAAAGTCTGAAATTGGGTTTGTGTGTATGGTGTTATCCTCGATGCCAGCTTGCCCTCCTCATTTTCCCTCATGCGATCACAAGTTTAAGGCAGGGCAGTGCACCACACCTAAACTAAACAAGCAGTCAGTCAAAACGTTGATGTATTCTACACTCAGACGTCCCTGTCTGTTCCCGGAATGGCCTTTAATCACACCATGGAATTAATCATGACCTTGGGACCCCTTCCATAGGTACCCTTAAAGATTCACATTGAGCTATGAGGTGTTACACAAGAGCTGGGAATAAAGGACCCTGGGAACATAAGACACTGGGATAATAGGACCCTGGGAATATAAGACATTGGGAACATAGGACCCTGGGAATATAAGACATTGGGAACATAGGACCCTGGGAACATCAGACATTGGGAACATAGGACCCTGGGAATATGACATTGGGAACATAGGACCCTGGGAACATAAGACATTGGAAACATAGGACACCGGGAATATAAGACATTGGGAACATAGGACCCTGGGAACATAAGACATTGGAAACATAAGATATCGGGAATATAAGACATTGGGAACATAGGACACTGGGAACATAAGACATTGGAAACATAGGACACCGGGAATATAAGACATTGGGAACATAAGACATTGGAAACATAGGATATCGGGAATATCAGACATTGGGAACATAGGACACTGGGAAAATAAGACATTGCTAAAATAGGACCCTGGGAACATAAGAGCCTGAACACCAACTTTGGGAACATAGGACCTTGGGAAATAAGTCCGCTCTCATTTTTATGCCCAAGCAATAGCAGAATTGTGCATAGTTGGGTTTTTAGCTTCTACGTCTGACAAAATATGTAGAGCAGGTTTAAATTTGTACCGCCCAAGAAATATTTGGCCACAGCAGTGCTGAGGTCAGAACTGACCAGTAATGAGTGACTGGGGTAGAGGGGCCTGACAAACTGCGCATCACTGGACTGGAGTCTGTATTTGTACTCATACAGTGGACCTGTAGAGCAGGGGGGGCTCAAACAGAGGGTAGGTGTTTCTAATAAAGCAACACCAGCACAGACACGTTTTCCTCGAGACTGACTGGACTGCGCTTCCAGAGAAGTGACCACTGCTCTGCTCTGAAGATCCAGAACACAGCAGCGGGTTTTACACGGCTCTGTCCAGGACTAAGAAGAGGCAGTAAAGTAAGTGTGACAGTCTCTCTATGGGAGACAAACTCCTGGACTCATCCCACCACCGTCTGCAGGGAAATGCCCTCTGAGGGCGGCTGAAATGCTGCTGGGAAAAAGTATTCACCTCCTCCCGATTTC
Source organism: Pygocentrus nattereri (assembly GCF_015220715.1). Classification (NCBI taxonomy): domain Eukaryota; kingdom Metazoa; phylum Chordata; class Actinopteri; order Characiformes; family Serrasalmidae; genus Pygocentrus; species Pygocentrus nattereri. Next base: position 11,020,960 of record NC_051227.1, read on the forward strand.
CTCTGTTTTCTATATTTGTCGCACTTTATTCACTCCGACCTTCAAACAAAGTTTAATATGAGGAAAAAGACAATCTGAGCAAAATCACGGTTTTCAGATGATCGTTTTATTTACTGAAGGAAACCAGCTGGCCCAGCGTGAAAAAGTAAGCGCCCTCTTAGTTACTCAGTTTACCAAATTTAGTTGGCAATTGGGGTCAACTGAACTAGACATCATCGCCGGCCCTATCATATCTAAATAGAACCTTTCCAGCCATGTGAAGTGGGCTAAAGGGTCTCAACAGCCACACTGTGCCACAATCAAAAGAGATCGCAGAAGAGACGAGAGAACGAAAGTTCTCATATCCACCTGGAAAGGGTTACAAAGCCTCTGGACTCCACCGAAACAGTGAGTGCTGCTGTCTCCAAAAGGACCATGGAGATCTCCACACACATGGTGGGCCTCGCAAAAGACCCTCAAGAGCCCAGCCATGACTCACCCAGCAAGGCACAAAAGAACCCATATGAACGTCTAAAGAACCGCAGGGCCAGTTCACCTCAGGCAAGCTCAGCCTTCATGACTCCAGCATTAGAAAGAGGGCAGAAACGGCTTCTGTAGGAGAGCTCGTCTCACACTTACCAAAACATACCCTGATGACCCTCCAACCTCTGGGAAATAATGTTCTCAGTGGAAATCGGAACTGTTTGGAGGACAGGGGTCCTGTTAAAGCCCTCCAGTTTGGCTAAATTTGACCAATTCTGCGAAGACCATAGGTCAACCCTCCTCCACAGCGATGTGACGGACTGATCTCCAGTTACAGGAAGCATTTAGTTGCTGTTGTTTCTGCTAAAAGTGGCAATTATGAAATTTAAAATGAGTCCAGCTTTAACTAAATAGCGCTTTTATATGTAAATAACCTCCTGACCAAACGCAGTGTTTTTCACTTTGTGCCTTGAGCCTCACGACCAATCACAGTTCCAGTGGTTCAAAGGCGCTCATGTAATCCCACTGGAGGCCATTATTTCACCACAGTGCTTTAAGATTAAGAGACCCTTATTAGTCCCACAACGGGGAAATTTCACCTCCGCATTTAACCCATCCGTGAAGTGAACTACCACATACACACTAGTGAGCATACACACACTAGGGGGCAGTGAGCACACTTGCCCGGAGCGGTGGGCAGCCCAATCCGCAGCGCCCGGGGAGAAGTTGGGGGTTAGGTGTCTTGCTCAAGGACACCTCAGTCATGTGCCGTCGGCTCAGGAGATCGAACCGGCAACCTTCCGGTCACGAGGCTGGATCCGTAACCTCCAGCCCACGACTGTCACGACTTTAATATATCGCAGTTTGCAGCAACACAGTCACAACACTAGCATCAAAGGGGAATTCCACAGATTTTTCCAAATTTCTGTGTAATTGAATCATTAAGATGTAAACAGAGTGGTTTGCCCCAGATTTCTCCACGGTGGTGGTTTCTGTAGATCAAACACATGTAACAGCAAAACACTCTGAATGACTTTGTTTACATCTCATTTCAACTCTTTACGATTCAATTGTGCAGAAATTTTGAAAAAATGGTGGAATTCCCCTTTTAAGTTCATAGGCCTCCATCAGAATCAGAATGAAGCTTTATTGGCCCATTTAACACACAGGGAATGTGGTTTTGGTTATAGGAGAGGAAACCAACTTCCTCTGAGCCACAGCAGATTCTGATAAGACTGGGAGAGGAATCCTCCGTACCCTACGTAATGAAACCGTTAAGACGTAAACAGAGTCTTTCAGAGTGGAAATGCTCTGTTCCCTTACTGTTATTATATTGCTTGTACCCCACCCCCACGCCTGGTTTTGCTGTCTAGCGCCCTCTAGCGCCTCCTCTTTATGTAATCATTGTTAATACTACAGGTGAAACGCTGCACGGCAGGCTTCGAAGCATGACTGCTCTCGTTTGATGGGCGTGTCAGAGGTGTTACCCAATCAGCAGCCTATTAAAAGCCACCTCATAAAAAGCCGAGCAAGCTGGATTCTCATAAAGTCCTACAGAGACACGCCCTCTGCAGCTCGCTGTACGCAACACCCGAAGACGTTAGGAGACACGTCTGTCGTCAGCATTTACTTAGAAAGCTTTTAATAGAATACACCTGGAGGGACCGGCTGGGCTGTTCATAGGTTATAGCAGTGTGTATTAAAACCTGTCTGAGTGTGTGTGTATATGTATATGAATGAATGAATGAATAACTGTGTGTGTGTGAGTATGTATGAATGAATATGTGAGTGTATGTATGAATGAATGAATGAGTGTGTATGCATGAATGAATAAGTGTGTATATGTGTGTGTGTATGAATGAATGAGTGTGTGTATGAATGAATGAGTGTGTGTGTGTGTGTGTGTGTGTGTGTGTATGTGTGTGTATGAATGAATGAGAGTGTGTGTGTGTGTGTGCGCGCGCGCTGAAATGAGAGCAGGCCTATAGGCCACTGACCAGTTTGTCAAACACAGTTCACAGTCCTGGTCAGTCCCGCGAGTCCTGTAGGCCTAAAGCTGAAGTGTTGCATCAACACAACCGCCTGTTTAGATCAGCTCGCTGCGCCACCTGCCGTCCGCACGCTTAAAGTGCAAACCCAAAGCTAAGCGCTGTGTAAAGTAAAGCTGAAGGTCGAGGTGAAACGGATTTACTGCAGAGCACATCAGCGAAAGCTAACAGCCGTCTTTATACACACTGGCGCGTGGGAAGCGTCTAGAGGCAACCGCGGAAAGGCGGAAAAACTACAGTGCCCATGATGCACTGCGCCGCGATGACGTGTAACACGCGCCGCTGTCGTTTATTTTGCTGCCCTCCTGCTACCGGACTGACTTTCTCTTCACATTAAAGCCTCACAAGTCGCTAAAATCGCATTTAACGGCACTGACATATTTAATTTCACGGTAAGGATTAAAGTACATTAACATTTGATTGTATACGTGGCTGACCGCTCGTGTGCGGGATTTGTAGTTTCAGAGCTCCTGGCAGGCGTGCTGTCCTCTGTGCTCGAGCTCTTATAATATTAATGCACGTTATTGAATATGTACCACAGATGAACCCTCGGTCATATAAGTGTGTCTATATGTGTTCATTCATATATTAATATCTATCAATACGTGCTGTTCTCTTATTAATATCGACTTATTCGTGTTGACATCTCGTGATGTTTATCTGCATATGCTCTGCCTTAAAGGGGAACTCCAGCGAGTTTTCAGAAGTTCTACATAATTAAAAGGTTTAGATCTAAACCGAGTCATGCAGAGTGGTCTGGTGTTAAACGCTCCATTTTTAGAGAAGCTTGCTGAGTCGGAACTGTTCACCATGGTGGTGATGGGAACCAGACGTCTGCCTCTAAAAGCTCACAAAAAGTTACCCCATGAAAAGGTTGTAAATACTCAGCTTGATGTCCGAGACGTTGTTTTATTATACTTTTGTGATAAAGGTTTGGCATAAAATGCACAATCCGTTTATATAAACCCATTAGTGGCGGATGGATACACATAGGGCATTTTGAGGCAAAGTAGTTCCCAAAGAAAGCTTATTTTTTTGGATCTGTGACTATTTAACTGTCATCTACAATACAAATAAACTTCGCTGGTGGTTCTGGATAGTAAATACAATGTGTATATCTGTGTCGTAGTCATGGCGATGCCTGGTTCCCATCACCCCCACTGTAAAGACATCTGATTCACTGCATTTCTCTACTGTGAACCATTTCACTGCAAACCACCCTGAATGGCTGATATTGTTTACATCTCAAGGACTGAATTATTCACAAAGTTTGAAAAGTTGGTGAAATTGCCTTTTAATATCTCCTGGTAATTCAAATTGTTCAGTTTTTGTTTGTTTTGTTTTCTCCAGTAATAAATCGTCTCTTAATATTTGCCTGTCTGTTGAAATCTGCACCCAGTACTGTGTTTGTAGTATTATTAGTAATATTATCTGCTTATATTTATTAATATCTGGTCATGAATCTTTTTTCTAGTTTGGATGATGCTGCTCTCCTCTGTGCCGAAGCGGCTGCTGCTGACGCGGCGCTCGCGCAGTCTGTCTCCGTGCCGTGCGCTGCGCACGAGCCCCGGCGAGGCCTCCAGGTGCTGCACACGGGAGCTGGAAATGACCCGGAGCCCCACGACCGCCACCGTCACCGTCACCCCTCAAGTACAGTACCACCAGCTGGCCAACAGGTGGCGCGTCAGCCTGGAGAACCGGAGGAGCTCATGGGCGGCGCTGGCTTCAGTGGGGCGCACCAATAAGTATTGGGAGGAGGAGGAGGGAGGGGGCAGCAGGGCGAGAGGGAGGGCAGCAGCTACAGCGGGGGCGCTGTCCGCTGCAGCCGTGGCCTTATGCCTAAAGAAGGACGACGACTCTAAAGGTGAGTAAAGTATGGACTTTCATTTCCTAGACTGTGGCTCACTATGTAGGGAACGAGGGCTCGATTTGAGACACGCCCCTCATTCATGTAAGTCCGTATGTGAGAACTATGCTGTTTAAAAGGACATAGGCAGTGGGGGTGCCGAGGGGGCTGCAGCACCCCCGATTTCTGGACCTGCATCTGCTAAAAACAATAATAACAACAACCTGTTTGGTTCAGAGTGAAGTTTGTATTTTTCTATTTTTATTCACATACTTGGGCGACACAGTGGCGCGGTGGGTAGCGCTGCCTTGCAGCGAGGAGGGCCTGGGTTCGATTCCCCGGCCGGGTGACCGGGGTCCTCTCTGTGCATGTTCCCCCCGTGTCTGTGTGGGTTTCCTCTGGGTTCTCCGGTTTCCTCCCACAGTCTAAAGACATGCAGTCAGGCCAATTGGACATGTTAAATTACCCCTAGGTGTGAATGTGTCTGTGTCTGTCTGTCTGTCTGTCTGCCCTGGCGACCTGTCCAGGGTGTATCCTGCCTTCCGCCCAATGACCGCTGGGATAGGCACCAGCACCCCCCCTGCGACCCAGAGGGAGAATCAGCTTATAAAATGTGTGTATTTACATACTTTCTAAATCTGCAGCAGCTGCTCTGAATAAGCTGATGCTGCATTTTCGTCACAGCAGGCCGAGTCACCTCCCTCCCTACCAGCTGGCTGCTTTGAGGGCGCGTCGCTAAAACACGTGGTTCAGAAATTAAGAGTATAGAAATAGAAGTTGCTTCTGAACCCCAAAGCGGCATTAAACTGTTTTTAAACCATTAAAATTCGACTGACCTAATAATAATGTTATATCTCCAGCTGACTCTGGGTGTGACATAATCGGTTACAGTACCACATATCAACAATCTGATTGGTTGCAGCTTGTTTAATTTGCATTTCGTCCAGAATGAGAGAGCAGAGAGCTGATGTGTGTCGAAAAATCGAATAGAAAAAAGACATGGCGTCATTGTTCACGTTACATACATGCTGCTTAAAATTTCAGCACCCTGAACTTAAAACACCTTTGCAGCATCCCTGGCAGTTTCGCTTGCCCAGGGGGTATTTTGCACACTGCGTGTAGGGCTAATCTGCCCCCCTGAATTCTGGGGTTGTAATTTTTACACTGTTCACCAGATTTAGATGTAAATACCCTCAAATGAAAACTGATAGTTCATTATTTGAAGCTGCACTATGTCAGTTTTGGGGATTTGGAGACCTCTCTGGTGGAGACCTGTAATTACACGCGACATGTGGAAGAACATTCTGCGATGCGAGTTGCGAGTCCCTTCCCTGAGTGGATAGATCTGATGGTAGCGAGCGTGTTGAAAGTTTAGCCCCGCCCACTCATGCTGGAGGTCTGAGGAATGTTTCGGCTGTCTGCGGTGTCTCGGTAGAGAAAGCTAAGCGAGCTCTCCCATTGGTTAGGACTTCAGGAGCTGGCCTAATGTCTCAGATTAACTACCAACATAATGAGGACTGTACAGTGGAATCAGCCAATCACGTTTTGAGTTTCAGTGGGCGGGACCAATATTGTGCGAATAAGCATCACTCTAGACCTTGTGGATGTTCTAGATACATCACTGACTGTGAATAGGGCTGTAGTCTAACCAAGTTTGGGTTAGTTGTTAGGAATGGAAGACTTCGCTGAACGACTCTGTTTGTTGATGTTTGATACGAGTTTTAAACGTTGGTAATCTTCATTAGCTTAGCGCTAACATACTACTAGAATCCCATAGGGATGCTAGCAGAATTTAGTTGTAATAGTCACAGCCCATCACTGCGCAGAGTTATTTTAATAATAGATATTATTTTCTGCTAACAGTAATAATAAATGTTTATTTACCTTACAGGTGAAGCTCTTCTGAATGCCGCCAGGTCCAACAACACTCAGGAGGTGCAGAGGTAAGCAGCTCATCTGAGGGAGTTTCGGAAATGACCTCTGCACATTTGTCACTCTCAGCAGGAGTAGAATCACTTCACACTGCAGGTTGGCTTTATCACCTTTGCTCCTGTAGCTACATGTCTAGAACTGCATGTAGGCAAGGTGCAAAGTACAGGGGGTCTTAGGGGGTCCTGGGTCCCCTAATTAACCTCCTGGATCCCCTGATTGTCTCAAAATTCTGGGGGGGGGGTCACTAAAAATGAACCTCTTGTGATTCAGTCCTGTCCGTTAGGTTACACGGGACGCTCATATGCAAATTCAAGGGAAGCTCATTGCTTAGCTGCTTCTCCCATGAAGCAGTCTGGCCTGGGCGCTCTAATGGCGCCTGAGTTTTGTGGGTTGAATTTTTACTTATTGAAAACATTGGTTAGCAATTTTTACACTGTTCACCAGATTTAGGCAGAAATACCCTCCTCTAACACAATAAACCCCCAAAATCACATCATTTTACACAGCATCAGTTTGTGAAAAGCCCAGTCAGCTGACTCTGGGTGTGAGCATAACACAAGCCCCTCCCCCTTCACGCCCACTTTTTTGTGATCCAACCAGATGCCTGTTTTTGCTTGTAAATAGTGGTGTAAATAGTGGTGTCCAGGAGAGATAGTAAATGAGAGACCCTTGGGTTTTGATTACTTAATTTCTGTTTATTTGCTGCGTCTGATGGGGCACATCACACAAAACCAGAAATTCTCTTTTTTGATATGACAGAGTTGCTGTAGTGTCCACTGGCCAATGTCCACTGTCACTGTTTGGATATGTATCATTCACTCTACACAGTCCGTATATGGAAAGTAAGGTTCAAAGACCTTCAAAGTTCAATGTTTTTGTGGTGATTATTATTATTATTATTATTATTATTAAAAATGCAAAAAAATTAAAATGAAAAAAGCTGTATATATTTTAGCTCCTCCCATATACATTTTTTTTTGGGGGGGGGGGGGGGGGGGGGGCAGCAAAAATGTGAAATGTGCTATAAGTAATGCGCAGGCCCCATATTGTGTTTTACAATCAACGTAACTGTGCAGCACTGTGCAGGACTGTGCTCGACTGTGCTCTCTGGAGACGACGGGTTCATTTATTTTCACTTACAAAATCAGCAAAAGTATGTTATTTGGTCAGGGGTGCCTAAAATTTTGCACAAGATTGTATTTGCGTAGGAGACCAGATTGTGACCGATGCTCTAACCACTAGAGGGCAGCAGTGGTTCATGCAACAGTGAGCACACAGTCACATTTAGGAGATCTGACAGGAGAGAGAGAGAGAGCGTAAGACAGAGAAAAGGTGGAAAAGAGTGAAAGGCGAAGAGAAGAAAAGAGACAGACAGAGAGAAAGGGGGAGAGCAAACTAGAGAGAGAGAGAGAGAGAGAGACAGACAGGGAGGGAGAGAGCGAGAGACAGAGCGAGAAAGAGAGAGAGAGCGTAAGACAGAGAAAAGGTGAAAGAGTGAAAGGCAGAGAGAAAAAAAGACGGGAAGAGCAAACTAGAGTCAGAGAGAGAGAGAGAGAGACAGACAGAGAGGGAGGGAGAGAGCGTAAGACAGAGAAAAGGTGGAAAAGAGTGAAAGGCAGAGAGAAGAAAAGAGACAGACAAAGAGAAAGGGGGAGAGAAAACTAGAGTCAGAGAGAGAGAGACAGAGAGAGAGAGACAGGCAGACACAGAGAGAGAGACAGACAGACACAGAGAGAGAGACAGAGAGAGAGAGAGACAGACAGACACAGACAGAGAGAGAGAGACAGAGAGAGAGAGAGCACAATGAAAATTGTCACTGTATGAGTTCAGTATGGCGCTGTACACACAGACCTGCAGTGAAGGATGAGCTGAAACACAAACATGACCAGCCTGGCCTGCAGAGGGACCGACTGACCTCACCTTCTCAGAAATGAAGCGCTCAGCCTGAACCTCTCAGCGCGGTGTGTGGTGTGAGGGATGAGATGGTGTTTCACCTTAACATGCCATCTGTTGTACAACCCTGTTTCAGAGAAAGTTCAGACGCTGTGCAAAACGTAAACAAAGACCAAATGCAGTGATGTGCAAATCATTTAAACCATATATTTCATTGAAAATACTACAAAGACAACAAATCAAATGTCAAAACTGATACATTTTTATTTATTTATTTTTAAGTATTTGCACATTTTAAATTTGATGCCAACAACATGTTCTAAAAAAGTTGGGACGGGGAACAAAAGGCTGGAAATGCTGTGTAATGTAAAACCACCACCTGGTGGTTGATTGGCAGCAGGTCAGTGAAATGATTGGGTATAAGGAGCATCTCAGAGAGGCAGAGCCTTTCAGAAGTAAAGATGAGGAGGGTTCACCACTGTGTGAAAGACTGTGCCATCAAATAGAGCAACAATTCAAGAAAAACGTTTCTCAACATAAAACAGCAAAGAGCTTCTGCTTTTCATCGTCTACGGTACAGAATATCATTAAAAGATTCAGAGAATCTGGAGAAATCTTTGTCTGTGAGGGATGAGGCTGAAAACCAGTATCTGCTGGCCATGATCTTTGGCCCCTTAGACGGCACTACATTAAAAACAGACATCCACAAATGCTGTTAAACCTCTAAAATACAAAGAAGAAACCAAATATAAAGAGGACCCAGAAACACTGCCACCTTCTCTGGGCCTGAGCCCATTTAAAATGGACTGAGTTGAAGTGGAAACGTGTCCTGTAGGCCGACGAATCAACATTTGAAATTCTTTTAGGAAATCATGGACACTGTGTCCTCCGGGCTGAAGACCACTCAGCTTGTTATCAGTGCACAGTTCTGGCCTGGGTGATGTGCTCATCTGTGAAGGCTCCATTAAAGCTGAATGATATAAACATGTTTTAGCAACATCTGCTGCCGTCCAGACGACGTCTTTTTCAGGGAAGGCCTTGATTATTTCAGCAGGACGATGTCAAACTACACTCTGCATGTAATACAGCAGCATTGCTCTGTATTAAGAGTCCAGGTGCTAAACTGACCTGCCTGCGGTCCAGACCGGTCACCTCTGAGAACATTTGGCACATTATGAAATGAAAAATACGACAAATGAGCCCCTGAAACTGACAAGCAGCTGGAATCAAGTTATAGCAGTTGGTCTTCAACTTGAAATATGTTGCTGAAATCAAAGTCAAAATGAGCAAGTATTAAAAAAAACGGTTTCAGCGTTTGATTTGTTGTCTTTGTACTATTTTTAATGAAATATAAGGTTTAAATGATCTGCACATCATGTCATTTTGTTTTTATTTACATTCTGCACAGTGTCCCAGCTTTTTTTAGGAAACAGGGTAGTAGTGAATGTACTGGAATAAATAGAACATAAAAAGGAGTTGTAGCTCATTGCATATTTTATATTTGTAGTATTTAAATGTTAAACTCAGGAAAAGTATAGAAACTGCACTGAAATGTACAGAGGAATGCCGTATTTAAGTGTTGAGGAAAACTGTGCATTTAATTCGACTGGGGTGGTCAGACTGCTGCATATGACTGAATGGACCAAATTCTAGATATGGACATGAGTGTGTTAGTACTGACAGAGTTGATCTGGCCAGTTTACCTGACCCTGTTCTTATATGAGCTTTGTCCACACTCATATCAGATGATGTCCACCCCACCCACACACACCTGTCCCCCACTTAAGACGGCTGGTGGATCGTCTGCACGTATGTTGGAGATAAACCGTTAAACAATGCGTGCAGTGGAGTGAGTGAAACCCGAGAGAGAGAGAGAGACAGAGAGAGAGAGACACAGAGAGGTATAGAGGGGTACAGGAGCGACTGTTCCACTGTGTTTTTGTGAGTTTTAGGCCAGAGGCCTCTGCGCAGATGGGTGTGTGTGTGTGTGTGTGTTTGTGTGTGTGTGTGTGTGTGTGCTGACGGACACCAGATGTGTTAAGTATTGTAGTTTGAGGCCGTCTGGCGGCTCGGGGGGGTTATGGGGCGCTGGGGGGCACAGGAGGCTGTGTTGACTGTAAACACTCAGACTGTTCCTGACAGACGGCAGCAGCACAGATCACTGTTCACCTTTACTCACCTCACATTTACTCACCACTTACCTTTACACCTGATCTCACTCTGTCTCTCTCTCTCTTTCTCTCTCTCTCTCTCTCTGTCTTTCTGTCTGTCTCTCTCTCTCTCTCTCTCTCTCTCTGTCTTTCTGTCTGTCTCTCTCTCTCTGTCTCTCTCTCTCTCTCTCTCTCTCTCTCTGTCTTTCTGTCTGTCTCTCTCTCTCTGTCTCTCTCTCTCTCTCTCTCTCTCTGTCTTTCTGTCTGTCTCTCTCTCTCTGTCTCTCTCTCTGTCTTTCTGTCTGTCTCTCTCTCTCTGTCTCTCTCTCTCTCTGTCTCTGTCTCTCTCTCTCTCTCTCTCTCTCTCTCTGTCTTTCTGTCTGTCTCTCTCTCTCTCTCTCTCTCTCTCTCTCTCTCTCTCTGTCTTTCTGTCTGTCTCTCTCTCTCTGTCTCTCTCTGTCTCTGTCTCTCTCTCTCTCTCTCTCTCTCTCTCTCTCTCTCTCTGTCTCTGTCTCTCTCTCTCTCTCTGTCTCTGTCTCTCTCTCTCTCTCTCTCTCTCTCTCTCTGTCTTTCTGTCTGTCTCTCTCTCTCTGTCTCTCTCTCTCTCTCTCTCTCTCTCTCTCTCTCTGTCTGTCTCTGTCTCTCTCTCTCTCTCTGTCTCTCTGTCTCTCTGTCTCTCTCTCTCTCTCTCTGTCTCTCTCTCTGTCTCTCTGTCTCTCTCTCTCTGTCTCTCTCTCTCTCTCTCTCTTTCTGTCTGTCTCTCTCTCTCTCTCTCTCTCTCTCTGTATTTCTGTCTGTCTCTCTCTCTCTCTGTCTCTCTCTCTCTCTCTCTCTCTCTCTCTGTCTCTCTCTCTGTCTCTCTCTCTCTCTCTGTCTCTCTCTCTCTCCCTCTGTCTCTCTCTCTCTCTCTCTCTCTCTCTCTGTCTTTCTGTCTGTCTCTCTCGGTCTCTCTCTCTCTCTGTCTCTCTCTCTCTCTCTCTCAATCTCTCTCTCTCTCTCTCTCAATCTCTCTCTCTCCCTCTCTCGCTCTCTCTCTCTCTCTCTCTCTCTCTCTCTCTCTCTCTCTCTCTCTCTCTCTCTTTCTCTCTTTCTCTCTCTGTCTCTCTCTTTCTTTCTCTCTTTCTCTCTCTGTCTCTCTCTTTCTCTCTCTCTCTTTCTCTCTTTCTCTCTCTCTCTCCCTCTCTGTCTGTCTGTCTCTGTCTCTCTGTCTGTCTGTCTCTCTCTCTCACTCTGTCTGTCTGTGTCTCTCTCTGCCTTGCTGCCTCTCTCTTTCTCTGTCTGTCTCTTTCTGTCTGTCTCTCTCTCTGTCTCTCTCTCTCTCTGTCTCTCTCTGTCTCTCTCTGTCTCTGTCTGTCTGTCTCTCTCACTCTGTCTGTCTGTGTCTCTCTCTGCCTTGCTGCCTCTCTCTTTCTCTGTCTGTCTCTTTCTGTCTGTCTCTCTCTCTGTCTCTCTCTCTCTCTGTCTGTCTGTCTCTTTCTGTCTGTCTCTCTCTCTGTCTCTCTCTCTCTCTGTCTGTCTGTCTCTCTCTGTCTCTCTCTCTCTCTCTCTCTCTCTCTCTCAGGTTGCTGGCAGCTGGAATGGATCCAAACTCTCGTCATCGTCTGGGCTGGACGGTTCTTATGGTGGCTTCCATGAACAGACACCACAAGTAAGCGTGTGTGCGTGTGTTCCTGGTTAAGTGAGTTGGGTTTTTGTTGTGCTGGTGGTCTTCAGTTCAGACCACTGGCTGTGTGTTTAAAGCACTGCAGTGTGTATGAGATTAGGACAGTAATGAGCCTTAATGAGCCTCATTAGCTTCCAGAGTTCCTGCTGCTGTAGTTCATTCAGACTAAACGTGAGTCAACGTTAGTAATGAAACCCAGTTTCACAGGCCGTTTGCAGCTCAGACTATCAGAAACATCTCGTATTATTCAGCCGTTTAATACTGGGTGTGATGTTGTTTTGCAGTACATTGTCTTGGTATTTGGCATGAAACCATAATAAGGTTCTCTGTCCAGTATGAAGAACATCTAATCTTCAGTAACTTATTAACAGTAGTTGAACATTTGTAAATATCGCAGCCAGTGGGTCGGTCAGTCTTCCGTCCAGTTTGGTCTAAAATAAATAATTACTTTTAATTTAATAGTAATTATTATTAATCAATAATAATTACTTAATATTGAAATACATAACCTCAGGGACGTGGCTGGTGTGTCAGGACTCCATTCCCTTGGGTTCTGTCAGGGCGGTAGCGTTCCTGGTTCTTGGATGGAAGATGTAGTTAACAAACTGCAGATATTTCTTTCTTTAATCCTCAAAAGTTCAGAATCTCTCGCGCCGCTGATTCTTAAAGGAACAGAATATAAGACTCGCTTTGTTGCAGGTAAATGCAGAAGAGGATTCCATCATGATGCTGCTTCTTAAACATGCGTACCATTTCTGATATATAAAACATTTTGCGATACTTTCTAACATTGTCTGCCGTTGTTTTGAATTCTAGCGTATATATTTATTATTTATGTATCACTGCTGTCGTAACAAAACCTCATATCTCCAAGATAATAACTTTACAGGAGGAAAAAAAACACACTTTACTTTTAATGGGAGTCAATGGAACCAGAATATTTTTCCAAGTCATTTTAAAACGTTTTTCCGGTCCTTTCTCCATGAAAGTGACGCACAACATACAGAGAAACAGGCATTTTCAAATGATTTCAAAACTGAAAAAATAGAGATGCGAGGATTTCTTCCGACAGCAGGGATATACTTACAATTGCATTGTAATTAATACACATCATATTTCTGTGTATGGACGTTTGGACACTAAGGCTTTTGGGTGTCTCAGACAATTTTAAGCATCGTTTTGTTTTACTGGACAACAGTGGAGGATGCGCTGGGTGTAGAAAGCTGATGCAGCATGGGCAAATGAAAAACGGTGCTTCCAGTTCTCTTGCTTACTCCATATGTTTAAGATCTACCCATGGTCATTTTGCTGCCTAACCGGGCCCCAGTCTGGTAGTGCTTCCAGTTCTGTGATATTCCTGGGCATCGCCAGCAGAGCAGCACCTCCTGGGGCACCGGGGGCTTAGTACCCTGCCCAAAGGCACAACCAGGCACGCCTCTAGTCGTGGGATCTGAATCCACAGCCTTCTGCTTCACATCTTGTACCTCGGCCTTCTTCTTCCCCATTCTCAGAAATCATGGCTTTCCAGGAGTCAGCCCCCTCCCTTTACCAAATTCAATTAACCCTGCCTTTCCAAACACTCGTACACACAGCCAGAGGACCATGGGGTGGAGAGGGGGGGCGTCGGAATCCAATTTAGGAAGCGAATGGCAGCAGGGGCGCGCCTCCTCTTTTGATTGGAGGGGTGTGGGCTGTCGCCCCTCAGGAGTGAAACAGATGCTATTTTGACTGGGCAAACACAGCAGAGACCTCCAGACATTCAAAGAGAAGACCTCCGAAACATTGACCCCCACCCCAATCCCCCATCCCGATACAAGCTGTGGACGTTCAGAGACCAGCAGAGGAGTAAATGAGTAGCTGATTTTAATGTGGGGTGAGAATCAGAAATGTTGACTAGGACTGCAGTGATGGATGCGGCACTGCTTATTTCCATCTGTTTATTTGTTTGCTTATTTATGTGTTTATGGAAACACATTTCAGTGTGCAGTGTAGGGAGGAGGCAATGGAAGAGGACTTGACACACAAGGAGGAACCCACCCTCCTAGAAACACAGTTCAATAAACAAACATCTACACTAAAACTACAACAGCAACAACGTCAACAGCAACAAATGTCCTGTTTTAGACTGTGAGTGTGGCAAGGTCACACACCTTTAACTCCCCACGGCAGCCCAGAGCAGCACCCCCCTTAAGGACTGGCTGTCCTGGTGACCCACACAGCCTGAACAAATTCTGTGAAATGCATCACTTGCGCCACAGCCTCTCTGCAGCCAGAGTCTCGGCCTGCCCAGCGTCTCAGCCAGCACAAGCGCTGTGTGGTGCCCGCTCCTCTGCAGTGGGTGCCCCGTCCTGTCTCGGGGCCCTGCGCTTTCCACAGTGGTCCCTCCTGGCCTGGCACAGTCCCCTTTCCCCAGGGGATCCACAGGGCTGGTCCAGGGCAAGCACAACAGTCGTTGCCACACCCAGACCCAATTTGCTACCCTAATATACTGCTCCTTCACCATCCAGGGGTCCTCCCACAGTGCTTGGGGCAGAGTCTCTTCCTGTGGCGTGGGGTGTACAGCCACACCCGTATCCCCAGTGAGAGTGGCCGTCCCTGGCAGTGCGAGTCGTATCACCTTGGCATCACTCTGGTGATTCCTAGCGAACGGGTGCATGACATGGAGACAGTGGCAGAGCTCCTTGGCGTTCCCCAATCTGGGTATGCTTTCCTCCTCGAGCGTCCAGCTGAAGCACTCCACGAGTGAGGCATGATGCAGCTTAGCAGTGGGCCCATGTGGCCTCACATCTGCACAACTGGCTTTCTGACTTTCCTGTGTCCTCATCCGAAGCTCGCCAGCTCACAGCGTCAAGTGTGGGGCTACTGGGTGCGACAACAGCAGCAGTGGCATTCCTCTTAACTGCCCTCACCCTCAGTTTCTGCTCCATGGCCTCTTGCTTAGCCAACGGGAGTCGGTGGGGATGGAGCTGAATGCAGCATCGCTGGGTGCTGATGCTGTGCTAGTGTGCAGTCTTTCTCCGTGGCCACGAAGGTCACTTTCACAGCGCAAGAGGTCTTCTGTCAATCCCAACTCGCTCTGCTGCTGCGGTCCACACACCGCTTTCAATGGTGGTCAGACCTCCTCCTCACTCAGCGTTGCTTCCCTCCACCTCTTCTGCTTTCTGTGTCATCCACTGCGTCGTCGGCTTCTGACTTACGCAGCTGACAAATGGGACCTTTGTCTGTCGCAGCCACGTAAATGGACACGGCAGCAGCTGGTTTACAGTCAGCACTAAGAGTGAGAATACCCATTGGGTTTTAGCCACTTTGACAGGCTAGTAGTTCAGGATAGAGTAGCCTTTGAGCTCGTTAATTCCTTTAAGGTGGAGAGGTACATGCAGGGTGTTCTAGGGCAAAATAGGCAAGCATTACATTTAAAAACTCACAAAGACACGTTTTGGTAAATGAAGAGCTTTGGGAGGCACTACCATGCCAGGTCCATTCACCATTCACCCACTCCTCACCAAACCACTCAGAACGAGTGACCCCTGCATTTCAGTGACTGGTCTATGCAGAATTTTTGAAAAATTCCCTCTAAATCATTTGCGCTTGTTTTTTGTTGCTGTCAGTGAGAATGATTGCATCCTGTTTGCCTGTATGCACTGTGTTAAGTGTTTTGTTCTGAAGGATGAACTCTCTTGTAAATATTTATGACAAAAATAATAGATTTCCATTCATCTTTATGAGTAAAGAGTGCGTTTATTTCCTTCTCTCTCTGGTGACGGAGTCGAAGTCCTACTGTTGAGACAGTAGATTAATGATGTTTCTATCAGTGTCTGTTTGAAACGTATCACTGTTTTTTCTAAATATTTCCAGAAAAAAACCCTCACACACACACACAGACACACACACACACACACACACACACACACATACACACACACACACAGCTGCAGGGTGTTTCTGCTTTCTGTGTGTGTGAGTGCGTGTGTGTGTCTGTGTGAGTGTGTGTGTGTTTGTCACACACACACGCTCTGGGCGTCTGTTATGAGCAGTATAACTCACATTGCTGTGACGCTGATTCCGTCTTCCTGTCACTCAAATCCCCCTGTGACCAATCAGAGCTTCAAGGCAGATAAAGGACCGCCCACTCTGAGAAATGCATCATTAGAATGGTCTCTGTTGTTTTTGTTTGTGTCTAGCTGCAGTTAAATGCAGTTCTTTATTTTTCTTTCTCTTTTCTTTCTGTTTCTCCTCCTAACGTTTATTATGGACACTTATCGTATTTTCTAAATGGTAACCTACCACGTGTTCAAACGTATTAGAGTCTGTTAATACTATTGGAGCGTAGAAACTATTAATACACTGTATGGTCAAATGTATGTGGACGCCTCTCCTAATTATTAAAGTGTTTCAGCCACACTCTTTGCTGAAAGGTGTACAAAATCAAGCACATAGCCGTGTAGTCCCTATAGGCAATAGAATCGTACTGAAGTCGTACTGAACAGTTCAGTGACTATAAATGTGACACTGTCATAGGATGCCACCTGTGCCATAAGTCAGTTTGTGAAACTTCTGTCCTGCTAGAGCTGCCCTGGTCAACTGTAAGTGCTATTATTGTGAAATGCAAGTGTGCAGCGCAACAACAGCTCAGCCAAAAAGTGGTAGACCACACAAACTCACGAGTGCTATAGCTCACAGTGCTTACACGATGTTGAACACTCGCTAGAGAGTTCGGAGTTTGGTCCAAACTGTCTCTAGAAACAGCATCAGCACAACAAGTGTGCCTCGAGAGCCTTATAAGGTCTGCATGGCCGAGCAGCTGTACACAAGCCTGAGATCACTATGCGCAATACCAAGTGTTTGGAGGAGTGGTGTAAAGCACACCATCCGTGACCTCTGAAGTCATGCTTTGACTGATGGCTGGGTTCAGTGGTGCCAATAGAAAGGGATGTCCACATACTTTTGGCCATGTATTGTAGCTGTTATAGCCAAGTCAATGAATGATAATATAGTACAGGTACAGTATAATATAGCACAGTACACACAGGCAGGTTAGGTGAGTGCTTATTTTGTTTCATCGTTACTGAAAGTAGCTAAATGCAACAAAAGTTTTTCTTTGTTTTCCTTTTTTCTTCTTAATTAATTTTTATAAACCTCTCTTTTAGCCCTTGGAGTTAAACATTCTATTTTTGTTACTGTGCCTTTTATTACTGTGCATATACACTGTGATACATGCAAATGAGCTCTGTTCTGATTGGCTGTCCTGTATTGTACATTCAAAAAGCATTCCAGGCTGAATATAAGTCTATTGTGAGCAGGTGGGGCTTATTTGCTTTAGGCTGAAATAAATCTGTATATGTAAATGGGAAGCTTTTTGCAACATCACAGAAACGGTGAGCTCAGCACTCGTAAGCAGTGGACATGTTTCAGTGCTGAAATTGCAAAAAAGCTGAGGATTGTGTTGATTTTCATGCACATTCTGTGGACATTTAGCGCCATAGTTTTTGACATGTTGGCTCAGTTTGGAGCGGTAATGAGCGTTAAATTGGCCGGTGCTGAGGAACAGTGAGCCTCGGAGTGGTAAGAGGAGATCACGGCGATGTTATCTTGATGGTGACACCAAGATGTGTTTGTGTCTCAGTGGGGAAGTGGTGGAAAGTGTCCGTGTGTTTGTTCTAGCGTGATAAGAGAGTGTCAGCAGTGGAGATTTGGGCCTCTCTGGTGTTGGGATATTGGCTCTTGGCAATGAAGTCCCCAGGGACATCCTAAGCTAATCTAAGAGTCTTTCTGTTCATGCTGTGGGAATTTTCGCTCACATATTTTGCCATATTCTTGTGTCTTATGTTAAGATCTACCTACAGATTTTCCGTGATGGTCAAGCCAGGGGGCAGTGAAGGCAACTCCAACAGCTTCAGCTTTCATTTCGTGAAGTAGTTCATGGTATGTTTTGAATTATTGTGCTGTTTTAAGTTTGGCGAAGATGTAGGAATTTACTGATATTTCGTGGGAGCCCTTCTTTCATCTACCTGTGTAATGTTTGGTAGCTACACAACCCCAAAGCCCAATAGATCCACCCCATACTTAACAGTTAGCAAGGTGTTCTTTTCATCAAATGCTGCTTTTTCCTCCAAGCCTACCTTTGGGTGATCGTGGCCAGAGTGTGCACTTTTACTTCAGTCCACAGCACTCGTTTCTAAAATGCCGCTGGATCATGTAGATGTTTTGCATGCTTCAGATGTTGGCTTTTGTAAAGAGGTGGCAGGTGAGGTTTCCTTCTGATGTTTGTTTAAGCAACACTACAGAGTAGAACAGTGCACCACCACTCCTGTGAGGTAAACCTTCTGCAGGCCCTTTGCTGTCATACGGGGGTTTTGCTTGGCCTTTTTGGCCGACATATGAGCAGTTCTTCTACATTACGGTGCAGGCTGGGGCTTTTTTTGCATACAAAATTCTTATGGCAAATGCAGTTTTTACTTGAAGTATTTACACTCATTTTTTTAAATGAAATTTTATGTACCTTTTTAAAAAAAAAAAAAAAATTAAACCCACCTCCCTTTATTTGTATTTTGTTCCATGTATTTTTGGGCCTCAGCTCACCACAGACATTGGTCTTTAGTCCTCCAGGACAAAAGGTTTGGGCACCCTTGCTTTAATTTATAGGTAACAGAGTTACAGTGTCTGTTTTAACCAAATACGCTTCAAAATTTTAAGTGTTATAAAAATTCTACATAATCCAGTCTTTAAGATGTTAGCAAAGAGTTCGGAGTGGTTTGATGTAACTTCATGAATTCCTCACCATACTGGTGAAAGGAACCAGACATCTAAAGAATTTAGTCTCTGAAAGATTATATACAGAATAAGCTTATATACAAAATAGTTATGACTCCACTGCCTGATGTCTGAGAGATACTGTAGTTTTACAGTACATTTACATTTTGAGAGAAAGTTTTGACATCAAACATATATTTTAAAATCCATTAATAGTGGAAGGGTACATGCAGGGTGTTGTGAGGCTAAATAGTCCCCAGAGAAAACTTGTTTTTTCAGATTCACCACTATTTTACCATAAAATAGAAAAACTCTGACACATCGAGTTTCACTAGTAGTTTTTATTTGTGTAACAGATGTCAGGACACCCGGTTCAATCACCACCACTGTAAAGAAAATCCCAATTGGTACATTTTTTCTGGTGTGAATCATTTCACATCTAACTGCTCTAAATGATTGTTCACATTGTCAATTGCCAGCAATTAAATTGTACAGAAATTTGGTAAAATCGCTGGAATTCCCCTTTAAAATAACCTTTATACGTGGCACCTTCAGAATCTGATCACAGCTCAAGTCTGCCCACCAACTTCAAAACTCAGCAATGTGACTGTTGCGTTCGTTGTGGTGTTGAAAGAGAGAATTACTGGGATTCGGGCGGAGAGGGATGTCTGTTTGCTGAGCTTTGATGTATTTGTGCGTGTGCGCTCTTCACCCGAACTCCCCTTCAGCCCCGAGGGGTTGTCCATTCACGTGGACAATAACCAGCGATGGACTGGAACCCTTGTTGACCGTTCCGGCCGGCTGCCGCACGGCCTCGCCCAGAGAGAAAGGAAGAGAGAAAACACACGAGCGCTAAAGCTTTTCTCCTTCCTGAAAGAGAGAAAAGGAGGTGGAGTGGGGCTTCTGGAGAGAGGGATTATCCATCCTTTAGCAGAGATAGGAGGGCAAGCCAGTGAGAATGGAGGGGGATTATGTCGGAATGGGTGGGAATGGGGCATGTATTACTAATGAGGGGAGTGGGAAGAGCTCGGAATGATGAACTGAAGGCTGGAAAATCAGAGACGGAAATGGAGGCATCAGAAACATACAAAGTAATGTGCGATGCTTACCACTGGAGTTTGATGCGTTAAAGTTTTCACTGTTATTTCTATTTATAATACCCTGAACAGAAACACCTGTGGATGTTTTCAGATCTGAAGCAGCTTGATCTTCTCCTCTCTCTGAGATCAAAGCTTTCAGTGCTGTTTATCTGATGGGGGCAGTTTTGGTGTCTACCAGCTCTTCCAGGTGGCTGTTAGGAGTCCCATTTTCTCTGTAGCCTTCAATAATATTTTCAACTATAGCTTTAGTAAATCCTATTTTGACTTTTCCTTATGCTATTCCTTTATTCCTTATGCTTATCCTAAAGTGGATTTCCTTGCGTCTATATAAATATTCCCTCAGAATTATTTTCAAATATCTTGAAAAATGCATAACTTGTGCTTAATGTCTGTTGTGACTGGAAATTTAAAATGTCCAGGTCCAAGACTTACTTTTCTTTCCTCCAGTCAACCTCATTCCCGCTGTCACTGGACACTTCAGCACACACAGGTGAACACACGTTGACCCATGCGGCTCCCACCACCTGTCTCGGGTACAGACACTCAGCCCTGGACAGCTGGACGTCTCTGTCCAGGTGTGTTTGTGTGTGACTGTCTCCCAATCTGACAACGGAAGAAAGCGCAGCCTGGCTTCCCCCGTCGTGTGTTTTGTAAACAGCAGACGGATCGTAGAGGGAGGAAGCAGGTGTGGGTGGGTATGGGTATAAACTTTTTAGCATCATTGAACGTTTGCATTGTACCTGTACATTGATATGTTCATGGCCTGAGAGTTTTATTAGCTTTATGTGCTTTATTAGAACATTCCACTTGCTCTCGGCTGCTGTTGGCACTAAACCTCGTATCTCCATTTTAGTCGTTATTCAGTTTTTGGCTTAATTTGAAAAAAAAAGCCTGTTGCTCTTTACATTTGTGTGCAAATTTCCTTATGAATGCACCAACAGGAACGGCCCAAAATGGCTTGGAAAAAATTCTGGTTCCACTGACTGACATTAATAGTAAAGTATGTTTTTTTGCTTCTCCTGTCAGGTCGTCATTTCAGATGTACTAGTTTTTGTCCTGACGGCAGTGACAGGCTGTTGGGTCATTAAATGCCAAATTGCCTGCTGCCTGTCCAATCAGATCACAGATCTTCATGAAAAAATTCACAAAACCGTGCAGAATGTCAAAGCTGTGCTCTGAATGGAGTTTTGGTTGTGAGCGTTTGTCCCATCAGGTTCTAAATGGCATGAGATGTTGATTTCAGAACGACTGAGCGGAGTGTAAATGCACCGCGTACAACGGTTTTACTTCAAATTAGGATTTTTATCTGAGTTAAAGTAATAAAAGTTCTAGTTTTCTAAACATGACATATTTAACGCTTCCGGATTTTGCCATAAGGTTGACTTGGCGAGTGTGACTAAAGTAGCAGGTCACTCCTGCATGACCATTTTTTTCCACAACCCATTAGAAATAAACATGCTGTGTTTGTCACTGTGTGTTAAAGGCCGTTCCGTCGTGTCATCTGTTGATTACACAGGTGAAATGTGTCGTGCTCTGTTCTTATGACTTCATCGTCAAAGGGTTGATGTGCTCAGTTAACCTTTCACTCACGCTTGCTATTGCCTATGCTGTTTTTTTTTTTCAGTTTATGTTTACGGCATTTGGCAGACGCTCTTATCCAGAGAGATTTTTTACACAGGTAGGTGAAGGTGGTGTTAGGAGTCTTGCCCAAGGACTTTTATTGGGGCAGTCGTGGGGTGGAGGCCCATGACTGAAGTGTCCTTGAGCAAGGCACCTAACCCCCAACTGCTCCCCAGGTGCCGTGGATAGGGCTGCCCACTGCTCCGGGCAAGTGTGCTAACTGCCCCCTAGTGTGTGTGCTCACTAGTGTGTATGTGGTGTTTCACTGCACGGATGGCTTAAATGCAGAGGTGGAATTTCCCTGCTGTGGGACTAGTAGAGCAGCTCTGCACCACATTTCGCGGTTGACTGGACAGATGTGGAGTATAAACTGCACGCTGTCATAACTCTACACTCCAATATCAGTTATCTGTTCTAGCTAAGATGAACAAGCAAGCTCCTTCAGCCTCCGCTGAAGGCAGGGTTCCTCTCTGCACGTTACCTTCCTATCACCGTGTTTTAGTGTGTCGCACGTCGTTCGTGGTGCACAGAAGTGAGCAGCTGCATAGCGCCCTGCGGAATGTTCTCCTGATGCTGAGAAGGCCTATGAGAAACGTGAACTCGGCGCTGTAATAACGCGTTTGATACAAACATCGGTCTATATAATTGTAATAAGTCCTCCAAGAGGAGTTAACCATTTAAAACCCACACATTTTTGAGTTCAGGGGGTCTTTAAGAAGTTTATTGAGCCTCCCTCTGCTTCTGCTTTCGTTTAGCCAGCCCGCAAATCTGCTCCCTGATGCTCATGTGCTTTCTTGCTCGTCTCTTGGTGTGTTTGATTTTGAGCTTCAGTCAAGGGTCAGGCAGTTCTCTGACCCCGCTCTCACACATACAGTGACAAAAGGGGGCTCCCAAAACGTGACCCCCTCTTATATTCCCGTCTCCGCTGCTTTTCTTTGTGATTATTTGCAAATTTGTCCAGCACCCCAGTGGAACCCCGATTTAGCCTTTGCCACTGTTTCCACTCTAAAATGCGTCTGGGGCGAGTTTCCCAGAGGCGTCGCAGCCCGAAGGTCAACGTAAGGCCCAGAAGTGTTTTAAATTTAGAGAAGAATTGTATTCATTTGCGATATAACTCAAATTTCAGACGGGTTTGCTTTGAATGAATTCTTTTTTGACACTGATCAGCCCTAACGTTAAAACTACACCTCCTCGTTTCTACACTCACTGTCCACTTTATCAGCTCCACTTACTGTATAGCTGCACTCTGTAGTTCTACAGTTACAGACTGTAGTCCATCTGTTTCTCTGATACTCTGTTACCCTGTTCTTCAGTGGTCAGGACCCCCATGGACCCTCACAGAGCAGGTACTATTTGGGTGGTGGCTCATTCTCAGCACTGCAATAATACTGACGTGGTGGTGGTGGTGGTGTGTTAGTGTGTGTTGCGCTGGTCTGAGTGGATCAGACACAGCAGTGCTGCTGGAGTTTTTAAACACCTCAGTGTCGCTGTTGGACTGAGAATAGTCCACCAACCAAGAATATCCAGCCAACAGCGTCCTGTGGGCATCATCCTGTGGGCAGCATCCTGTGACCACTGATGAAGGACTAGAGGATGACCAACACAAACTGTGCAGCAGCAGATGAGCTGTCGTCTCTGACTTTACATCTACAAGGTGAACCGACACGGTAGGAGTGTCTAATAGAGTGAGACACAATGTTTACAAACTCCAGCAGCCCTGCTGTGTCTGATCCACTCAGACCAGCACAACATACACTAACACATCACCACCACGTCAGTGTTATTGCAGTGCTGAGAATGACCCACCACCCAATAGTACCTGCTCTGTGAGGGTCCTGACCACTTAGAAACAGGATTAAAGGGGGCTACATGTGCACCTAGTCAGTAAGTGGACAGTGAGCATAGCAACAAGCAGGTGGTTTTAATGTTTAGCCCCGCCCACTGACGCTACAGCTGCAAGGAGTGTTTCAACCCAGGCTGCTTTTTGAATATCAGTCTTAAAGGTGCAGTAAGAAAAACAGCCTGTTTATATTTTGAGTACTAGTGGTGCTAGAGGTTGGAGAGTGGTAATGTGAGTGAGGCAAGCTGTGTTTGATACTGAAGGTTTAAGGGGAGCATGAAATAGGTTAAAGACGGATATCAAGCCCCCTTAAAACATTTTAGAAATCTTTTGATGGGCCGTGTGTCCTTAAAATGTTGGTGCTGAACATGATTATGGCCGTACACAAGTACACATACACACAATCATTTGAAGCAGTCTGTCCTCTGTTGCTTCCTGACCGACGGAAGCCAGATCGCCAATCAGAGCCAAACCTCGTTATGACAGAAACAACAGTTCGAAGCAAGGCCAATAGACCGGTTCCGGCCAGTGAGAGGTCACAGAGCGGTCAAAAGTGGTCTGACGCAGCCGTTGACTCCCAAAAGTTAGTTATCTGAAGTGACGATGAGCGCGTAGTGCAGTTTTACACACTATTTTAAATCCATTGCTCACTGAAACAGGTTCTAGACCTGATGCGCTAACTACTAACCCTAGTATCAGGTGCTAATCAGATGCACGTATTAGCTCACGCATTATCTAAGCCATGTATCCTTCTGGGTGGGGGGTGCTGGAGTCATTGGGTGGAAGGCAGGAAACACCTTGGACAGGTCCATTACAGGGCTGAACCAAACCAGGTCCTAGATATAACTGAGTAAGCTTGAGGTACAAACTCTGCAATACTGTGTAATCACTAAGGGTAAAAAGTACCAGGAATGTAGAATGTAAAACGATTGTGTTTGAATAAAGACTAGAGAGTCTTACAGAGTGCATACTTGTGTGTAACATTTATATATACATTAACATAATGTAATGTATGCATTAAACCCAAGCTCCAAAATACTGTGTAATCATGTTACTTCATTAGCCAGTGTGACTTTCCCAATAAATGTTGGCATTTCAGAGTAAGTTACTTGAACCGTCTCATAACTTGCTGCCGTACATGTTAGCCTGATTAATTATTTAGTACTTTGGAGTCTTTGCTTCATGCTTTAACAATTAATACCTAGAACTTGGGTGACTGTTAACTGCTACATGAGGTTAAACACTTTATAAGCCATGCAAAATGTTTTTTGGTGTTCTGTTGGCATAAGAATGGATGTCCCTGAAAAAGACAGCGTCTAAAAGGCAGCATATCGCTGCTGTCGGAGCAAAACCTATCTCTGTTTTTGTTGTTTTTCAGTTTTTGACATAATTTAAAAAAATACCTGTTGCTCTTTATACTGTCTGTAAGTTTCATGATGAATGGACCAGAAGAAACTGTCCAAAAATTACTAGGACAAAATTCTGGTTCCATTGACTTACATTTAAAGTAAAGTATGTTTTTTCCTTTTCCTGTAAAGTTAGCATTCTGGAGGTACAAGGTTTTGTTCCGACAGTGGCGATATGTTGCTCTAAAACGTGAATGTGTGTTTTCAGTGTTAATGGTGTTTTCACAGATGTGCAAGTCACCCGCTAATACCCCCAGTACCATGACAGATACTGGATTTAGAACTTTACGCTGGTAACAATCTCAATGGTCCTTTACTCAGTTCTATAAACAATGTGAGGTTGACTCTGCAGATCACAGCAGATGTTTTCTTCAGTCCATGTTTCTAAAATAATTATTATTATAATCAGTTAATGTTTGGCATTTCAGAGGAATTTAGTTAACCTCTTATTCTCCGGGGTGTATTTTGGTTTGTCCATCTGAAGTTACTTGCCCAAATATTAAGGCAACTTATTCAGTAACTGCATGAAATAAATGTACATTTTTATTTTATTTATTTAGAACATGTGTTTTATGATCTCCACATATCACTATACGCTCACAAAATTACTGCTGAAAGCCAAAAATCTCAGACGCTCTTTGTGTTATTTTATAAAAGTAATGTTTCCAGAGCAAATCACTGAAGAGACGCCGTCTGTTTATAGTTTATAGCCCAGATTTGGGGAAAATCGTTTTGAGTAGAAAAACAAACTGAGTTCAGCTTCTTTTATTATAAGGGTTTAAAATGACAGCACCGTCTATTAGACTGGAGAGAAGAGCAACAGCCTCACACGACGCCCAGCTTCTGAATGGAGCTTATGGAAAATTAACGTCATAAAGACCAATTTGGAACCACTTGTGGTTTGAAGCCTAACATGTTAGCCTAAATAAACATCTAGTACTTTGGAGTTTGGACTCCACATATTTTTTCCTTAAATTTTATATTCAGTTACTAAACAGTAAGTGTGCATTAAAATGTGCATGCGCAGGATGTGTTCACTTATTTTCATTTAGAAAATCAACAAAAGCCTGTAACTGGACTCGCAGATGTGAATGTATGCATGCGAGTCTCTCGGTCAAGTGCGCCGTGAGTGACATTGACCGGGTAAATACAGCGCGTGGGAAGTCGTGTACCTGAGGCGTGTGCATGTGCGTCCGGCGCTCACAGCCGTTTCTAAGGGAAACATATTTGTTTTGACGCTGCACTGATTCTCCCGCTCTGGGTGGGGAAGCATTTTCCGGAAGCGTTCAGTATGTGGTTTACTCCACAAGAGCAGCAGAGCATGGGAAGTGTGTACCAAGGTGGACAGGCGAGACGGACGTCTCCACGGCGACGGAGAGGGAGCCTCCCTTCCGCAGGCCTGATGGGACCTATTTCAATGATAATGTTCTTCCACCGGCGAAAACGACAAAAGTAAAAAGACCGATTCATCACTGAGGTTACACCAGTCAAAAGTTTAGACGCACCTGATTACTATTATGAAAAACAATTCAAAGATATTTAAGACGTTGTGGAGTTTCTTTCAGAGTTGTGCTATACGTGTGAAAGTAACATGATTAAATAATAAAAGCATGTTAACTGACCTCATTTAACATGAAAGAAACACCAGTAACCTTTACAAACGCATAACACTTTACTGAAGGGCGGCATTCATAAAGCTACATAGGTCATTTATGGCAAATGATATAAACCTGCATTAACACTTTAAAGACTCGGCCCAACTAAGCGTCAGATGTAGTAAATGCTGTGTTGGTCAGGATGACTCCAGAAGGTGTTATTGCAACTGACACTAGTTGGAATAAGCCTTTATAAATGATCATATGGATCACTCGACTGAATTAGTTCAAGGTCAGAGATAAAAGCACTGAATTTGCTCTTAACTGTGTGGGTTTGTATTTCACAGTGTCGTGAAGGTCCTGTTGGAGTCTGGCGCTGATCCAAACCTTGGAGATGAGTTCAGCAGTGTTTATGGAACTGCACGAGACAAAGGCATCCACTCTCTGGAGGGTAAGAGGCGCGTTACTTTTCAGGAAAACACAAATGTCCCAACTATGTTGGAAAACCTATGTTGAAAATGTATGCGAGTATGTGTGTGTATATGTGTCTCTGTGTGTGTATTAGGGGTTGCACTCCAGATTAAAGTCAACAGGTAAGTGATGATGCCCTGAATAAAACCACAGAAGAAGGGGATGCTTTGCAACAAGCGACTTTATATATAAATATATCCTCTTAAGGTGACTTTACAGAAGAAGAAAAATACGTTCTTAACTTTTAATGGAAGTAAATGGGGATATAAATTTTTTCCAAGCAATTTTGGACCATTTGTGTTGGGCACATCATATAGGGCAAGTGGCCTTTTTAGACCATGTGTATATATATATATATATATATATATATATATATATGGGACATATTGGATAACTAATACACAAGGCAAGCTTGAATTTTACATGGGACCTAATACATGTAGGTACTTGCGTATCGCTGCTGTCAGAGCAAAACCTTGGATCTCCATTTTTGTTGTTTTTCAGTTTTTTGCATAATTTGAAAATACCTGTTCTTTACATTGTGTGTAAATCTCATGATGAATAGACTAAAAGAAAAAGAAAACAGTCTGGTTCCATTGACTTACATTACGAGTAGAGTGTGCTTTTTCCTTCTCCTGTAAACTTATTATTTTGGAGATATGAGGTTTTATCAGCAGTGATTCATAATATATTTGTGGGATTTTCCCAAAACATATAGGAACTTATGTGTGTACTCCATGTGGGACATTAGGGCTGAAAGATCGCAGTTCACAAGAGCTGCAATTTTTATTGTCTAATACACTATCAACAATGTTGTCTTAGCAAGTTTGAATTAATCTAATTGCACAGATATTGTGACCTGCCTGTAGATGAGCTGCACCAATAAGAAGCTACAGAACACCCATGTTTTGTATATGTGACATCACAACCATCACAGCTAAAACCGGCTTCGTGCCAGAAAAGTGGATATTCTGCTCTTCTTGGCCGAAAAACAGGCCTGGGAATTAATTAATAGAAAACTGCTGCGTTTAAATCACAATACAGCTCAGAAAAATCGCAATTAGATATTTTCCCTCAATCGTTCAGCCCTGTGGGACATGTTGCATTTAGGAGCTTACCTATATAGTTCATATGGGACCTATATATGACCCCATGTTCTGATGTATAAAAACAGACGTGTGTGTGTGTGTGTGTGTGTGTGTGTGTATTTGTGCATTGCTAACTCTCAAATTCTTTCTGGCCATCATCATCATCATCCTCCTCATCATCACAGTGTCTGAATAATCTCTCCATAAAGCGGAGTGGCTCCCGTTTTTTAAATATGACCAATCCTCTCGCACTCTCTCTTCTGGAGAAGAAGTGTGTGGGTGTTATTACAAATATCAATTTACTCACGGACAGTATTATTACAGAACATCCAAACATGCGCAACTTATTTGCATATGTGTAATCGTTCCATTTTCCACCATGTTATTTTTTATTATTTTTCATAAAAAAACTCAGCCACCCAAACACACACACACCCTCACACACAGCAGTAGGAGACATATTTATATATGATATGTATATTACACACATTTGTATTGTTGGCAGTTTTTTGGGCCGTCTGGGAGGAGGCTTCCCCAGATGCAC
>NC_051227.1:11054367-11091867 GCF_015220715.1 Pygocentrus nattereri
TATTCTGAGAACAGCAGCAGCAAATGTTGTTGTTTTTTTTTTCTTTTCTTTTTTTCATTGAAGGCTTCTTGACAAACTTGATTTTCTCCTCTCTCAAAGACACTGTTTGTCTGATGGGGGCCGTTCTGGTGGTCTAGCATGACTTCCAGGTGGTTGTTAGGAATCTTGTTATCTCTATAACTTTTAATCCATTTTTGGAAACTTTTGAAGCCTCTTATTTTCTTTGATTTCCCTCTTGCTTATGCAAGTGGGTCACCTTGGATTTAATCTCCTCAAACTGGGGTGGTCTCTGATTTTTGCATAGTGCTGTGTTGTTGTATACTCATCTAAATATATGAGACATACACTTTCTTGCCCTCCTTCACCAGACAAGTTAGCGCCGTAAACCAGCGACCCAGATTGCCCGAAGCAGTTAAGCTGAAGTTGACCTTTCACCTCTGGGGTGGATGAACTGCGGGTGGCTTGACCTGCTGCCAGAGGGTGTCAGGAAGTGTAATGGGGTATATATTGGTGTATTACATGAGCCCAAAGGGTATATATAAGTCAGATATGCAGGCAGGCAGTCGGTCGTTTTTATTATGTAATTACTACACAGGCCTAATTTATCAACATTCCTTATTTCATTTCATTGTAATACATATAATGTCACAATACCAACTGTCTCTGTTATATCACAATAAGACCAAGAATCAGAGAAGTGATACCCACTGCTAACTTATAGATTCTGTTATGAAGAGATGAGTCTGAGACAGAGAAAGTACTGAATTTGATATTTCAGTATTAGTTGAAGTCTAACCAGAGACAGTCCTTTGTACCTTTATGACCTTTACTTTGTGTATTGAAGTGTAAGATCTCATTACATACATTAAAGTTAATAGTGTTTTTTTTCCCTCTCTTGAAAAGTGGCTGAGGTTTTGGGGTCTGGCCCAAACCCAGACCATTATCCCTCCTCAACCAAACTTTCCTGTTGGTGCTGTGCATTCGAGAAGGTAGCGTTCTCCTGGCTGTTACCACACCCAGATTCATCATTAAACTGCCAGATTCCAGTTTCCACTGCTCCAGAGTTCAGTGGCAGTGTTCTGTACACCACTCTGGTCGACACTTGGCGTTTCACGTAGTGATTTTAGCCTTGTGTGCAGCTGCTTTCTGATGGAAACCCATTTCTCGAAGCTCCTGACACACAGTTCTTGTGCTGATGATGCTTCCAGAGGCAGTTTGGAATAGCGTACTGAGTGATGCAAGAGAAGATAGGCAGTTACGTTCACCTCTCAGCAACCCCTGCGCTGTAGGTTTGCCTGACTTGTGTTGGCGCTATGTATCCTAATGACCGCTGCCCTGCAGTGAAGTGTTACATTAGCATGTTATCATCATCATCTTAACCTGTTCGATCCAGATAGGGTCATGGTACCAGTCTGGAGGGCAGAGAATCCCAGACAACTCTGTCCCCCCGTAACTTCCTCCAGCTCATTCCATGGTACCCCAAGCCGCTCCCAGGCCAGCGTGGAGATATAATCCTTCCAGCAGGATCTAGCCTCATCCCAGTAGGCCGGGCTGGGGGCATCCTGATCAGATGCCCGACCCACCTGAGTTCTGGCTCCTCTCAATGCGGAGGAGTAGCGGCTCTACTACTTCTGAGCTCCTCCAGGAGTGAAATGCTACGTTTTTTTATTTTCGTGAGTAAAGTTTCTACAAATATGACCCTTCAGTGATGACTGTGTTTGACTAAGCAATTGCATCACAGATCAGTTTACGCTCGGTAGAGTTAAATAAATTTATCACAAGTACATATGGGACAGCTCAAGGTCCAAGCTGTACTGCACTCCAGTATATTGTCCAAGCAGATGTAATTACATTTCCATATAGTGGTCGGGATGCTGGGCTCATACTGTTTCTTCTCTCCATTCAAATATGCAGATGCGCTGCCGGAGACAGAGAAAGGATGGAAATGAGGACGAATGGAAAAGGGAGCGCTGTTAGAAACACACTTTAAGTGTCAACACTGTCTAGAAATCCCCTCTAGAAATGGAACGACTGGCCTAAAGCACCAAATGCATTTTCAGATAGAACAGGAGAACTTACGAGCAAACACAAATAGTTTCTTTAATACCAAAAAAATCTCATTACCTACTTAAGAATCCCATTACCCAGAAGCCTGTGTGGCATGTGGCCACGCCCCGGCAGACAGAGCAGCGCCAGATGTCAGGAAACGTCAAGCGGAGAGGTGATCTTTACTGCACGACTTTGACTGTCGCGGTACCGGCGGTTCTTCCTGGTCCTCTGAGGAACTTTGCCCTTTAGCGTCTTGGGTTCTCTGCGTGTTTGTGCCCTTCATGCGCTTAGAGAGCTTTTGCGTTTTGAGTCCTGGTTCTTCTCAGTGGTTCTCTCTCATGCGCTTAGAGAGCTTTTGCGTTTGAGTCCAGGTTCTTCTCAGTGGTTCTCTCTCATGCGCTTAGAGAGCTTTTGCGTTTGAGTCCAGGTTCTTCTCAGTGGTTCTCTCTCATGCGCTTAGAGAGCTTTTGCATTTGAGTCTTGGTTCTTCTCAGTGGTTCTCTCCTTTGTGCTTAGAGAGCTTTTGACTTTGAGTCTTGGTTCCTCTCTGTGGTTCTCTCTCATGTACTCAGAGCTTTTGTGTTTGAGTCCAGGTTCCTCTCAGTGGTTCTCTCTCATGCTTTTAAGGAGCTTTTCCCCTTTTGAGTCTTGGTTCCTCTCAGTGGTTCTTCCTCGTGCTCTAAGGGAGCTTTTGCTTTTGAGTCTTGGTACCTTTTGCTGGTTCTTCTTCATGATATTTTAGTCTTTGGTCCTCTCAGTGATTCTCCCTCATGCTGTTAGAAACTTGGTTCTTCTCATCGTTTCTTCCTCATGCTATCATGAAGTTTCTCCATTTGAGTCTTGGTTCTTCCTCACGGCTCAGCACTCAAGTTTTCAGAACCGTCTCATCACTGCGAGGTGTAATAAATGTGCTGTTAATGTAGGATGTCACATCAGACACTGTATAAGCTCAGTTGTGAATTATGTAGGAACGCTGGTGTCCTGCTGTGGCTTTGCAGTCCTTTCAGCTGGTCAGTTTAGCGTTAAGCTCTTTGCGGGTTGATTGGAGTTGGAAGGTTTGTTTGTTTTTTTTTCTCCTTCTGGTTTGAAGTCACTCTGCTGTCATTTAGAGCCACTTTAATAAACATGAGAAATAGGCTCCTGTCATACCTGCAAACTCTCCAATCTCTCTCTTTCCACAGCGCGCGCACACACACACACACACACACACACACACACACACACACAGAGAGGTTTGACCGCAGGGCTGGTCAGGCACCTTATTTCCCCTATGAGCCACCGGACATGAGCGTCCGCCTCGGCCCTCCATTTATCACCGCACTCCTGGAGGGTCTTCCAGTCACAGGTCCAGCACACTGGGGTATTGGGACCAGGGCAGACACGTCCCCACCAATATTTAAAACGTTAGTTTGTCCAAACGTTACATTGCTAAAATCAGCCACAGCAGTGGTCCCGAAGCTTGGATTGCACTTTTATAGACAACAGTTTGTTATACAGTGTAAAAACCACATATGCAGGTCTGTTTGAGATGACTTAACACTGTTTGAGGCACCTGCTAATCGGTGGGTTACAAGCTTGCATTACTCACATTAGCCTTGTAGCTGCAGTGCAAAAGTAAAGAAGCAAACTTTAGTCCGTTTGTCCATTTGACAGTAGCAGTGGCCGCATCTGTAAGACGTTTCATTTTAAAATGTTTTGCATTTCTCTATGAATCTTGAATCAGACATATTTAGTGCAGTAGGCTATTGTAACTAACTGCATGGATATTGTTACCAGTGTAGCATCACTCTGAATGCTGACCTCTTGGGAAGTAAGTTTAAAAGTTGCTATTATGTGTCTTATGCAGTATTGCATCCATCTGCCTCATTGATTTGACAAAATTCACAATTTTACATTATTTTTCATTGTTGTTCTCCATTGACGTGATGTTTGTAGAGTCTTTACGCTTTTATGGCCCTTAACTGTGCCTGAATCACTGTAACATATGGCCTCTTGTGGCTTATTGCTTTCTGTTGTGTGTTGGATTCTAACACTTTGTTGTTGTCGTATTTAATCTTTTGGACTGTGTGTTTGGATTTTACATAATATTCTTGTTTTTCTTCAATGTTTTTACCCGTTCAATCAGAGAAAAGTAGCCAAACTGAGATACATTATCCGGATGGACAGCTGCTTTGCTTAAACAGCTTTTAGCGTATTGTCCTCCTTGTTGGATGAGGCATTTCTGTCATTTGACTAATTAATTTTCTCCATTGAAATGATAATCGTACAGTTCATGCACTTTTATTGGTGCAGTAATGTGTCGTTGCTGTCCAAGTATCTCCAAAACGGTGTCTTTACAGGGAAGGCCAAAACCGGCCTTTACGTTCAATGTAAGTTAATGTGAAAAGATTTCATCCAAAGCGATTTTGGAGTGTTTCTGTTGGTCCAGTCATCATGAAATATTCACACAATGCATGCAGAACACTAAAGATCGCCAAAATTGCAATAGTTATTTTTTTGGATAAGCACCGATATTTAGCTTCCTAGTAGTAACGTTTTGAGATGAAATGGTAAAATTTGTCTTTAAAGGGCTCACCACGTCTACAACACAAATATGACCATTTTGTTTAGTATCCAAATGACCAGTGAACCTACACGAGTCTTCTGATTGCTTAAATGTAGTGTTGGTAATGGCAAAATACTGAAAAATAAGCTTGGGACTATTTTCCTTACAGTGTATCCCTCCGCTGTGAATGGATTTAGTCCAAAATCTTTTCGCGTGAAAAAATCAGTGTCTCAGGCATCAGGCAGGGATTTCATAAACATTTCATGTAATAACTGCCTGTGTGGGACCTTTTACAGGTGTTAAACCCTTCAGACGTCTGGTTCCTATCACTACCACTGTGAACAGTTCTACAGAACAGAGGATTTCACATCAAACCCCTTTGAGTAGCTTTAATCATTTAATTATGCACGAACTTTGGTGGCATTATAATCAGCATCATATAAATCTTGATGTTCTTGGTTTCTGCTTCTTGTTGGTAAGTCCACCCCCCACCCCAACGTACCACCCTGTATTAGCCATTGCTTGGCTGGGCAAGAGGCTCCAGGCTCCAGGCTCCAGGCTCCAGGCCATAGGAGGTGACTAATCATCTGAGCCACGACTCCTGACCCCTGCCCCTTGAGGGTCAGCTCCCCAACACTAGTCTACAGCACATCCTGCCAGCTGGAGAGAGATGGAGAGATACAGAAAGAAAGAGACAGATAGAGGCCACATTGCGCACACGGCGTTTAGCGATCAGTAAATACCGCTAATTATTTCACCGATCACCTCTCATCCTCTCAATAAAGCGCTGGCCCTAAATGTGCCTGTGTGCGCATGTCTCTCCAACGGTTGGCTAATCATTAGTATTGCCTCTCTTTAACGCTCGGTGCCCAGAGGGTGCTGTGTGTGATATTAGAGCTCTAAATGATGCTATTTATTATCTGTGAGGGAGAGCGAGCGCGGGAGGAACGAGGGAGGGTGTAAAGGGAGGACAGGGCGCCGTCGTTTCTTTATTACTTTCCCTTTTTTATGTCCGCTCCGTATCGATCGGGATGTTTCGCTCAGACGCGTTTAGAGTTTTATCAATAATGCCAGCGATTAGGCGGAGAGCGGGGCCTGCACGCTAGCGCTAACAGCTAACAGCCCTCTTTAGCCAGGCCAGCGAACGCAAGGAGCCTCTCCACACTCTGACCGATGTGGTGGACGAGGGAACAGGATCTCCCGGTCCAGAGGTGGACAGATTTATTACCTGCATGTCATGTTTTTAGAGCTGAATTCTGAGCCTGGGTTGCAAACGGTGACCGTCATCATGACCACAGGTTAAAACTCGTTATGACAAGTAAAACAAACAAATAAACAAGCTGATGGAAACGGTGTGTTCAGGCTTTTGTTATAAGACTTTTTGAAAATGATAGAAAATGAACTACATGTTAACTACAAAAGGGGACTGTAACACCATAAGCTTGGTGCTAATATAACACTGAAAAGTGCATAGAGATGCTAATGGAAATGAGCATTGATGGTTGCCCATTAAACAATGCTGCATAATGAAATGTGTGTATGTTTATATGAACAAAAGTTACAAATTAGATGAATTTGTAATATACGGCGATGAACGACTGAACGTTTTGGTGCTCCAGCAGTCCGTGGTTGCCTATAGTTTACTCTAAAGGAGTTACATTTCTTGGCAGACGAATTGTTTATTGTAATTCTGAATAATGAATGATTTATTGAGAATTGTATATTTTATGATGATCATATTTTATGTTGTCCACGGTTTGTTAAAATCAAAAAGCCACTTGAGGCAGTGCGTTACAGTGATTTTATCGGCTTCTCATCGTGCCTAATAACACACCTGTGCTAAAATCGCAGTGTCATGCGGCCTCTTAGGGCTTATAGCTTTTTCTTATGTGTTAGATTTTAACACTTTGTTGAAGACGTATTTAATATTATTTAATCTGGTGTCTTCATCTAACATTTTTGGCCTTTTTGTTGGGATGCATGGAAATTTCAGCCGATTAAAAATTTTAGTAGTTAAAAGTGGCATTTTTTTTTTGTTTCAGTGGCTGAAATTTTGGCGCATCCCTAGTTTGAATGTAAACCCTGCTGATGTCTCACATCTCCAGTGGCAAACCATGACGTTTATGAGCAGTACATGTCAAACCCTCCACAGTAGTTTAGGCTAATGGCGATTTACATGAGCACTTTCTGAAGAGGCAGAAGTTAGCTTCTGTTTTTAATCTTTCCATTCCACCTTAAATGGTGCAGTAGTTACATTTTGGTTACATTTTACATTTGAGGTGCTACGGAAAATTGGAAAAAGGCAGCTTCAGATAAAACAGACACTTAAAGTCTCTAAAATACAGGGTGAGTCAAAAGTCACAGGACAGGTTTTATGTTATTTTATTTTTTTTTACACAAGAAATTGTGTATGCTGAGAAAATCTTCAACAAACGCCACCTTCAACACCGCGCCATGGAGGCTTGTGACAGCATATAAAATAAAATGTCCTCTGACTTTTGACTCGCCCTGTACATCTGTACAGGTTTTACGTGAAGTTTATATCAGATACGTTTGGTGATGACTCAGTAGGCTGGTATAGAGCTGCCGCCGCAGGTTTCCATTTCTAGCAATGCTTTGATTAAACTGCTGCTCATATTAAGTCAGTGACGTATCTAGAACGTCCAGAAAGCTGAGAAAGATGTTTCTTCGCAAAATTTGTCCCACCCACTAGAAATCAAAGCGTGATTGCTTTGTGATTGTGCTGATAGTTGGTCTAACGTGTTAGGACTTCTCCTCAGCTCCTGAAGTCCTAACCAGTAAAAGAGCTCACTCAGCTGTATCTGCTTAAATACCACAGAGAAAAACAATTTCTGATTAGCCAATTTTCTGTTTTACGCCTCAAGAATTTAACCCTCTTTTGTTCCTATCCAAAGCTTAACGGTGGAACTAGAGTAGTGCTGTAAAATCGACTCTATTGAAAAACAATTACAGACATGCATTTTAACCTCCCACAAATCATTAGGCCTTCTCTTGAGGTCTAGAAGTCCCTGAGGGTTCCCCTCTCCTTCTCTGACACTGGGTCCAAGCTCAGTTAATTTGCGTTTGTAGGCTTTATCTTTTTTGCTGTATCAACACGTGTGTTGGTGTCAGGCAGGGCAGGTCAGGGTGGAAGAGTCGAAATGCCCCTTGACACCACGGTAACCATCGCTCTAGCCACCGTGTCTTTACTGGCCACCCGCTACCTCACACACAATGAGCCAGCTTGCTGTAATAGCAGAACAATAGCCGTGCCGGCAGGGCTGTCAGCCTGTTTTAACTGAATAAGCAGTCGAGCAGCGGGGGGGCTCGCAGCGGGGGACCCGGGCTGTTCCTTCTGACAGACACATACAAACACATACAGGCACCAAAAGCATTTCCTAATGAAGGACATCTGCATGATAAACGCACACAGTGCTGCCTCACTAATGCATTAGATGTAGAGGTGAATCTCACGTTTATGTATAATTCAGTGGTTGAGATGGAAACACAGTCATTCAGGGTGGTTTGATGTGGAAAAGGTTCACTGCAGAGAAACTTAGCAGCTCTGATTTCTTTATAATGGTGGTGAATGGAACCAGGGGTCCCCATAGCTACAACACAGATATAGCCATTTTATTCACTGTCCAAAACCACCAGTGAACCCACACGAGTCTTCGGCTGAGTGCCTTTGACGTCTACAGCGCTCAATGCCTCTGAAAGCTCCCTCCCTGAAAGTTATTGCATAAAATGGTTATGAATCCACTGCTCAATGTCACTAATATGTCACTACAGTTTTGAAAAGGTTTTGGCCCATTTTTTAAAATCCATCCATGGTGGAGGGTTCATGCCGGACATTGTGAAGTAAAAAAGTTATTTTAGCGTAAACACATGTAGGGTCACTGGTGGATTTGGGAAGTATGCGATCCCTGGTTCCCATCACCGCCACTGTGAAGAAATCTGATTCAGTACGTTTCTCTACAATGAACCATTTCACATCAAACCAATCCGAATGACCGTTTACATCTCAGTCGTTAGATTATATGGAAGGTTTGGGAAAACTTCTCCTTTAACCTGGTCTGACATTACAGCAGGACAACAGTCTATATGCAACTCGCATGGCATTACATTTTCAGTCCGATCCCGGCCTAAACCATGTCACCAAGCTTTCGAACCAAAACTGACCTTACCTACAGTATAATTCTGTCTGGAACTGACCCGAACCCCCTTGACCACTCAAAGTGCCGAATACAACCTAATGTTGCCAGTGATACTGCTAGAAAACCACGATCGCTGCCATTTGATCACTGGCACATGAAATGAAATAATTATATAATGGTAAATATCATAAATGATATACTGCTGCATGCAATAAAATAACATGCACCAATTTATTCCTGTATAATTCAGTCGTTGAGGTGTAAACAAGGCTACTCAGAGTGGTGAAATGGTTCATTATAGATGAACTTGTACCGTGGTGGTGATGGGAACCAGGTGTCACAACACATATAGCCGGTTTATTTACTATACAAAACCTCCAGTGAACCTGCATGAGTCTTCTGAGTTTATATGTGATGTTGATGATGGTAAAATAGTCATAAATCTTAAAAAAAAAAAAAAAAAAAAAAGTCCTTTGTGGACTATTTTGCCTCGTA
This sequence comes from Pygocentrus nattereri, assembly GCF_015220715.1. Taxonomy (NCBI): domain Eukaryota; kingdom Metazoa; phylum Chordata; class Actinopteri; order Characiformes; family Serrasalmidae; genus Pygocentrus; species Pygocentrus nattereri. Next base: position 11,063,614 of record NC_051227.1, read on the forward strand.
TCACCCTGTGTGTACCACTCCACCATGGACAGATTTTTACAACTGTCGTGTAACAATGTCTCAGGCTGAGTATTCATAACTGTTCCATGTAGTGACCTCCTGTGAGGAGCTTTTAGAGGTGTTCGCCTCTTCAGACGTCTGGTTCCTATCAGCACCACTGTGAACAGTTCTGTTTCTCTACAGTGAGCAGTTTAATGGTGCTGAATGAGGCAGTGCACATACGTGGTCAGCCACACTTGTATGCAGATAGATATCCGGATGTCTCTTGGCCTGAACTCATTGTCCTAAAGCCCCCCTGCATGTAGGATCCATACTTTTCCTCAGCACTCTTTTACTGGTTTTCTTAACAAAGTGACCCCCTAACTGGACCAACAGCTTGACCCACAACCTCGATGTTAACCCCTGACCTCTGCTTTCTCGCTGTGTGCAGGTGCCAACCCCTTGCAGACGAACGAGCTGGGACACACTCCGCTGGCCTACGCCAAAGAAGGGGAGATGCACACAGTGCTGAAGGAGTGGGAGGGCGAGGTACGGTGTGGATGTTGGTTGTGTGTTTGTGTAAAACGTGGATGTTGGAACGAAAGCTTTTATCTCCCGGGAACGTCGACTTTACAGCAGAAGGAAAAACATTCAACTTTTACTGCGTCAGTGGATCCAGATGTTTCCACAGGTCATTTTGGGGCATTTCTGTTGGTCCATTTGTTATGAAATTTACATAGAACGTAAAGCACAGCATGCATTTTCAAAATATGTCGAAAACAGGAAAACGTGTGACATGAGGTTTTATTCCAACAGCAGCGATATGCAAGAAGGCGGTACGTCACTGGTGATGTCACACCTGCATTCACCAACTTGCAGTGCAAACATCAAAAATACTAATGTGGAATTCAGCATAACGTATTTTGCCCCATGTAGGTTAAGTGACCCTTATTAGTCCCACAAACAGGGAAATTTCACCTCCGCATTTAACCCGTCTGTGCAGTGAAACACCACATACACACTAGTGAACACACACACTAGGAGGCAGTGAGCACACTTGCCTGGAGTGGTGGGCAGCCCTATCCACGGCACCCGGGGAGCAGTTGGGGGGTTAGGTGTCTTGCTCAAGCACACCTCAGTCATGGACTGTCAGCCAAGGGGATCAAACCGGCGACCTTCTGTTCACAGGGCTGGCTCCCTGACCTCCAGCCCACGACTGGGTTTTCCTGGAACCCAACTTGAGTTTTTATTTTGTTCGTTTGGAAACAAACAATGCCCTTCATGATTTAATTGATATTAAATTGGTTTTAAAGTGACCAAATTCTGTGAAGTTGAAATCCACCCAGATATTTCCGGTCATATGAGAAGGTTCGGACGTTTTTGTTGAAGTCGTTCAGACTTGGCAGGTTTAGTTTGATTAAAATGAGCCCTCCTTTAGTGCACTTCATTAGAGCGAGTGAGATCTCTTGACTTATCACCAATTATGTCTTTTGCTACCTTAAATACACTAGAGAAGAGCTTTTGAAGGGTTAACAGTGTCTTTACCTGTGTGGGCGTAAAGCATAGGCCTAAATATCTTAATCCAGATTAGCCTGGATTAAAGCTCTAATGCGTGGTAATCCTGTTAGCTGCAGGAGCAGCAGGGGACTACCTGATGACCCTGTATCACTTTCACTGGCCTGAGGCGCGTCCACTCACTGTGTCTGTTACATTTGATTGCTAGTGAAGGCCAGAGGAGCCGGTGGGTTTGTTTGAGGTGAAAGCCTTACAGTTTAGTAGCGAAGACACGCCATCATACTTTATTAATGGTCATTTTTGCCCTCGAGCTGAGAGGGTGAGGCTGGCATGACCTCCAAGTGACTCAAAGAGCCCCTGTATCTTGTTGAGCTCATCACTGGACAGCTCGGCGCGCTTGGAGGAGGACACTAACCGCCCATTCTGTCTGTCTGAGTGCTGTTAGCTGTCAGCCTTGGCTTTAGGTAATGTAAAAAGACAGTTTAGTGAGGCTCAGTCAGCTTCTTTTTTGCCTGCTTCTTGTTCAAAGTGTCTCATTTCATCTTAAATGGTGCAGCAGTAACTGAGATTTCATGATGCCTTGAATCACTTCTTAAAAATTTAATCTTCTGATTTTAATCTTAATTTAATGGAAATGTGGTGAATTTTATCATTTTATAATGTGTCTGTGTGTCCTAAATAATTGCTATGGCATTGAATCAAATGGAATTATAGTGACATTTGAGACTCAAATCAAATAGTGGTGATTTTTGAGACTCCGGGATTCATTATTTCCTTACCACAAACATTATAAATGAATTAAATTGAATCCAATCCAATCAGATCATGATGAAAATAGAGATTCATCAAATCTTTTCCTAAAGAAACATAATTGAATTGAACCAAATCCAATTTTGGTGAAATTGGAGACTCCTTGATTCATTGAATCATTTCCTAAAAAAAATCAAAACTGAAATTATGGTTATGTTTTGAGCCTCCACGATTCACTGTTTCCTTTCCTAAAGAATATAATCAAATTAACCGAATTGTGGTGAAAATTGAGATTCCAAGATTCTAATCAAAACTGAATTGAATTGAGTCAAATCAAGATCAATCTGGGCAAAATTAACATTCCATGATATCTCGAATCGTTCCTTAAAGAATCATCACTGAATTGAGTTGAGTTGAGTTGATTTGAATTGAATTAATACAAATGTTGGTATAATTTGCGACTCCATGATTCATTGAGTCATTTCCTAAACGTAATCAAATTGAATGAAATAAAATGATGGTGATATCTGAGATGTCATGATTCATCTGATCTTTTCTAAAGAATCATAGTCAAATTGAATCAAAATGAGTTTTGGTGAAATTTAAGACTCCATGACTCATTAAATCGCTTCATAAAGAATCACAGTCAAAGCGAACTGAATCACTGTGAACTTTTGTGAAGTGAGAGATTTATTCCTCTGTTAAGAGGAAGGGAAAAGCTAAGAGGAGGTGGAGAAAGGAATGAGAAGGGAAAGAAAGGAGAAATTTGGGGTGCCCAGGTTAGAAAGATGATAGCGGTGGTCTGGCGCAGGTTTGAGGGACTCTAATACGTCCACTGACTCGGCCGTGTGCTCTGGGGCAGCTTCTTTATTGCCTGAAATGAAGCAGGAGTGGGGATGGATGGATAGCTGGATACAGAGGGAAAGAGGGAGAGAGGGAGAGAGAGAGCATGAGAGATAGACAGACAGAGAGAGAGAGAGAGAGAGAGAGAGAGAGAGAGAGAGAGACAGACAGACAGAGAGAGAGAGAGACAGACAGAGAGAAAGAGAGAGAGAGTGAGAGACAGAGAGACAGACACAGACAGACAGAGACAGAGAGAGAGATGGATTACATTTAATCACTTAATGAGAACCACATCGCCTGAGACCTGAAGAGAGTGTGTGTGTGTGTGTGTGTGTGTGTGTGTGTTTCTGTGTGTTTGTGTGTGTGTGTGTGTTTGTGTGTGTGTGTGAGACTGAAGTGCGTGTTAGTGTAACATCTAAGGAAGTGTGAATTTGGTTTGTGTTCATGCTGCATGTTTTTCATTGTTTATACGTTTATTGTTTAATAGAAAAAGTGGACACAATACAGAACAGTGTATGTTTAGTCAGTGAGGCTTTGTGTTTTCTGAGAAATGAAAAATGCAGAAATATGAATAATTAGCAGGTAATCGCCATTTTGACCGGATGATAAATGAGTGGTCTCTCATGTTTCACAGTAGTGTAGGTGACCCATTGCTGTCATTAGTGTGAGCAGCTCTGTCCTTAAGCTTAACTCCATCAGTGAAGATCACTACTAGCGCCCTATTGGATTTCTCATAGGATTTTAGCAGTAAGCTAATGTGGGTGTTTATAAAAGACCTTCTGTCCATTTTATTTGAGGCCTGTTACATTAAAGAACATATATATTTGCTTTGTATGTGGTTCTTCCAGTAGAGAGCTTTGACATGGAGCTGCTGTCAGTTCACATTTGCAGTCAGTGACGTATCTAGAACTTCCAGAAGGCCTAAAGTGCCATATTTCTCACTGAAACTCGCAGTGTGATCGGTTGGTTCTGCTGTCAGATCGTAATACCATTAGTGGTTAATCTGACATGTCAGGCCTTCAGTTCGGCTCCTGAAGTCCTAACCAATGGGAGAGCTTGTCTGCTCTTTCCATTGGTTTCCTGTGTTTCCATTGAATATTTCAGGGTCCTGATGAAATAAGAGGATTATTATAAAACGTGATAAACGTTATAAAGAGTTTAAATACAAGCATGTAATACATGCATGTGCATTACATTGTACTTAATCATCTTTTTGCCAGGATTAGCACTCACTTTTTAGCCACATAACACGAAATAAACGGTCCAGACGGCCGGACGTAGATTCTTTTTGCACTTTATCATGTGTTGTATATGTTGGGAAAGGGGCTTTGGTTTATTACTGTTCATTTACCTCCTTTGTAGAGCTTTATATTCTCTCTGTCTGTGTTCAGTTTGTGGAGAAGCAGCAGAAGCGGGAGGCGGAGGAGAGGAGGAGGTTTCCTCTGGAGCGCCGGCTGAAGGAGCACATCATCGGCCAGGAGGGGGCCATCAACACCGTAGCATCAGGTACAGGTGGCAAACGTGTACCATCATGGGACCATAAGGCTGTTTGAGTTGCATGAAACTTCCATGCAACTTTAGTTGCTTGCAACCTTCATGAAACTGTATTGCGCTTGAGGTGCACAGTGTAAAGCGCCAACTCACTTGAGACTCTGCCGCAACGGTTCCAAGCATCTCAACTTTGTGATAAAGTTTTAAGATTAAGAGACCCTTATTAGTCCCACAACGGGGAAATTTCACCTCCGCATTTAACCCATGATTAACACCATATACACACTAGTGAGCACACACACACTAGCGGGCAGTGAGCACACTTGCCCGGAGGGGTGGGCAGCCCTATCCACAGCACCCGGGGAGCAGTTGGGGGTTAGGTGTCTTGCTCAAGGACACCTCGGTCATGTGCTGTCGGCTGAGGAGATCGAACCGGCGACCTTCCAGTCATGAGGCTGGTTCCCTGACCTCCAGCCCACGACTGCCCCATGAAAAGTTTCATGAAACACTTCAGAATCCACACATCCAGCTTGTTCTCTCACTCCCTCTCTCTCCCTCTCTCTCTCTCTCTCTCTCTCTCTCTCTCTCTCTCTCTCTCTCTCTCTCTCTCTGTCTCTGTCTCTCTCTCTCTCTCTCTCTGTCTCTCTCTCTCTCTCTCTCTGTCTCTCTCTGTCTCCCTCTCTCTCTCTCTCTGTCTCTGTCTCTCTCTCCCTCTCTCTCTCCCTCTCTCTCTCTCTCTCTGTCTCCCTCTCTGTCTCCCTCTCCCTCTCTCTCAATCTCTCTCTCTGTCTCTCTCCTTCTCTCTGTCTCTGTGTGTTTCTCTCTCTAAGTCTGGGGGTTGGTCAGTTGGAGGTGTGTAATTGGTTAATTGAGATTAATGGGCGGGGTTTGAGGGACACAGGTGGAGACGACTGTGTTCACTGCACAGCTGCTGCTGATCTTGGTCTTCAGCCCAGAGCTGCCCCTTAACTCAATTACAAAACTCTCTCCCTCCCTCCCTCCCTCTCCTCCCTCCGCTTCCTCCCTCCCTCCTTCTCCCCCTTCACTCCATCTCTCCTTGACATCACGTTTCTTCCTTTCTTCTGTTCCAGCCATCCCTTCCCCCTTATTTCTCTCTCTTTCCTCTCTCTGCCGATCCTTTTTGCCTGTCTCTCAGGCTCTCTCTCCTCCCTTTCTTGTGCTCTCTCTCTCTATTCTTGTTTTTCTTCCTCACCTCTCTCTCTTTCTCCTCTGTATCTGTCTTCTGTTCTCCTTTCCAGCATTCACTTGCCCTTTATTTTTCAACCCTCTCCTTTATCTTTCTGCCTCTGTCTCTATCTTCCTTCCCCCTCTCACCCTCTTACCGTCTTTCCTCTCTTTTTATTCTCTCACTCCTGTCAATTTCCTGTTTTCTCATCTCTATATCTCTCTGTCTCTCTCCCTCTTGCCCTCTCATCTGTTTCTCTCTTCTCTCTCTTTCTCCCTCTCTCCTCCCTCTCTCTCTCTCTCTTCTCTGTCTTCTCTCTCTCTCCTCCCTCTCTCTCTCTCCCTTTTGCCCTCTCATCTGTTTCTCTCTTCTCTCTCCTCCCTCTCTCTCTCTTTCTCCCTCTCTCTCCCTCTCTCCTCCCTCTCTCTCTCTTTCTCCCTCTCTCTCCCTCTCTCCTCCCTCTCTCTCTCTCTTCTCTGTCTTCTCTCTCTCTCTCTCTCTCCTCCCTCTCTCTCTCTCTTCTCTGTCTTCTCTCTCTCTCCTCCCTCTCTCTCTCTCTCTCTCTCTCTCTCTCTCTCTCTCTCTCTCCTCCCTCTCTCTCTCTCTTCTCTGTCTTCTCTCTCTCTTCTCTGTCTTCTCTCTCTCTCTCTCTGTCTTCTCTCTCTCTCTTCCCTCTCTCTCCTCTCTCTCTCTTTCTGTCTCTCTCTCTGTCTCTGTCTCTCTCTCTGTCTCTCTCTGGCTCTCTCTCTGTCTCTCTCTATCTCTCTCTCTCTGTCTCTCTCTCGCTCTCTCACATGTTCAGATGACATATGTTCTGTTTTCTGATCATCTGTGCTGTATGTTTCATTTTTATTTCCTTATCATTTATTTATTTTCTTTGATTTTTCCGTAACGTGTATGTGTGTGACTGTGTGTGTGTGACTGTGTGTGTGTGACAGTGTGTGTGTACGGCTCCCAGGACAGAGCAGAAAGATGAGTTAGAGCACAATAACGCACGCCCAATAAATACACTATATTACTGTGTTTATCGATCGATTGGACTCAACAAGTGAGTGTGAGTGTGTATGTGTGTTTGTGTGTGTGAGAGTGTTAGTGAGTGTATGTGTGTTTGCGTGTGTGTTAGTGAGTGTGTGTGAGTATTCTGAGTGATTCTGATTTTTTTACTCTTTTGGTCCTTTCATCACCAAATGAGACACACGCTGTGTATGTATATGTGTGTGTGCGTAGAGAGGGAAAGAGGCGGAGAGGGGGAGAGTTGTGTTAAATGTAAATAGATGTAAATATGAACAGAATGCAATGATTTGCAAATCTCATATTTTATTCAATATAGAACTTAGAACGTGTTGACAGAGCACAGATGATGAAAGTGAGACATTTTACCATTTCATGAGAAACATTAACTCATTTAGAACTTGATGACAGAAATGCATCTCAGAAAAGTCGGGACAGGGCCGTGTCTACCATCATGTAGCATCCCCTCTTCTTTAACAACAGCCTGTAAACATCTGGGAAGTGAGTTTTGGGAGAGGAATGTTGTCATTGTCACAGACAGTGATTCCTTGACGTTTTCCTGAGCCCATGCAGTGATTTCCAATACAGAATCAGGCCTGTTTTCAATGCAGTGCCACCTGAGGGCCTAAAGAGCACCAGCATCCAGTGTTGACCGTTGGCCATGTCCCATGTACAGGAATTTCTCCAGATTATCTGAATCTTTTGATGATATTATGTACTGTACATGGTGGAATGTCCAAAGTCTTCACAATTTTACGTTTAATATTTTTCTGAAATTGTTCCACAGTTTTTAGACAGTTTTTCTCAGATTGGTGAACCTCTGCCCGTTCCTGCCTGAGTGAGCTCTTTTTCATTAGTACCACTTACTTTTCCAGCCTTTTGTTGCCCCACCCCAACTTTTTTGAGACATGTTGTTGCCGTCAAGCTCTCAGTGAGTTAGTGTTTTTCATGAAGTGGTAGAATGTCTCACTTTCAACATCTGATATGTGTTCTATTGTGAATAAAATATGGGTCTGAGATTTGCAAATCATTGCATTCTGTTTATATTCACATTTATTTACATTTCACACAGCATTCCAGCTTTTTTGGAATTGTGAAGATATTGTAGATGTATAGTAGAGAGAGAGCTAGTAGAGAATAGAATAGAGAGAGAGAGATATAGTAGAGAGAGAGTGAGACAGATATAGAGTAAAAAGAGAGATATAGAGAAGAGATGGAACTGGATATAGATTAGAGAGAGTCAGAGTTAGATATAGAGTAGAGAGAGATACAGGACAGAGAGACAGATGGACAGTAGAGGGAAAGATATGAGAGAGCTAGGCAACAAAGAAAGAGTTGTAGAGTTGGGAGAATGAGTAGTGAAGAGGTGGAGGGAAAGAGTGAGTGAAAGAGAGAGAGTGCCTGAGAGAGTGCCTGAGAGAGGGGGGGGGGGGGGGGGGGCAGAGGGGCAGAGAGAGAGAGTGGTGGAAGCTTGCAGCCTCTCTAAAAGTGATTTGATAAATGGGCAGTTATTGCGGTGGCAAATTGTCCTGAAAGCAATTTGAGGCCCAGCACAGTGACCGTTAAAGCAGCAGAATATTGATCTTTTAGAACTAATATAGTGAATATATCAGGCTGGACCTACAGCTTCAACTGCAGACAACACACACACACACAAAACACAACACTCTATACTGTTATTGAAGAAGAGAGAGAGGGGGGTAGAGAGACACCGTGAGAAAGTAAGAGAAAAGATTGTTGTGAACGTGTGTTTGAGAGTTAAATGAATTAAAAATGGAATTAAAATGAGGTTTAAGACTAAATAAGTGAAATGTAAGGCAGGTTTGAATGTTAGATCTTGGCCAGTATGAAAAGTTTGTCACCGATACCAATTTTATGGAGTAAAAAAATAAGTGACAGATAATAGTGTTCAAAAAAGTCCCCTTTTCCAGAACTTTTAGGTAAATGGAGCTTTACTGACTGACTATTGTCATAAACTTCTTAAGGTTCTAAACAACGTCATAACCTTATGAACTTATAACCTCATAACAGGTGAATAGCATTAAACTACAGTGTTAGATTCTCTCATATATGCTTAAATACATCTAAAAGCAATGTTATTGGTGTTTATTGATGGGATGTCTAGACAAACTTTGCAAGAAATAATGGTTAAAAATTCCTAAAACAGGAATAGAAAGAATTCTTGCTGTCTACAGACACCGTTTAAGTACTGACTTAGTAGGATGTCTAAACTTTTGCACTGCCCTGCAGTTACTGTTTTGTTCTTTTCTGGTTTTAAAATTAAAATCAATGGAAAATGTCAGTAAGCTGTTGGGTCACCACGAGCCCACGGACATTGGCGTAGGTTGGAGCGCCAGTCTTCCATCAGTTGAGTTGTGCCGTCTCACACGTCCGTCCAAAATATTCACAAAGTTGAGATCTGGTGGCCGTGAAGGCCAAAGAACGTGACTTGCATCGTTTTTATTCTGATCAAACCATTTAGTGACCCCTCATGCCTTGTGGATGGAGGCCTGGAAGACAGCACTCCCATCAGGATAGAAATGTTTCATCGTAGGATAAAGGCGAGCAGTCAGAATAACTTTGTATTGATTTGCAGTGACCCTTTCATCTAAGAGGACAAACCATGCCAGCAAAATGCCCCACACTAGCAAAACACGGTCACCTCAATGTAGAGGTCAAGCCTTCTCATGGTGTACACCACACACGAAATCTCCCACTTGTAGAGAACGTGGTAAAAGGTGACTCATCTGACCATTTCTGACCATTCTGTCTTTGCTAGAAAACATCTAAAAAAAACCTGCCCAGTTCTTGAACAAGATTCTTTGGACAGATGAAACCAAGAGTATGAAGAAGGAAAAGGAGGGCTCATCTATGAAACATGGTGGAGGTAGTTTTATGGTATGGGCATGTATAGCTGCCAATGGAACTGGGCCACTGGTGTTTGTCGATGATGTGACTGCTGATGGAAGTAGCAGGATGAATTCTGAGGTGTGTATAGCTACACTTGCTGCTCAGATTCAGTCAAATGCTGCAAAACCCGATAGGACAGTTCTTCACGGTATAGGTGGATAATGACCCAAAACATAACACAAAAGCAAGCCAAGGGCTTCTTAAGGCAAAGAATTTGAATGTTCTTAAGTGGCTGCATCAGTCACCTGACCTCACTCCATTCTGATAACAAAACTGAAGGCAGAAAGACCCACAGACAGCAACTGAAGGGACTGCGGTGAAGGCCTGGCAAAGCATTTCAAGGGAGGAACCTCAGCATTTGGTAATGTCCATGGTTTCCAGGCTTCAGGCAGTCATTGATTGCAAAGGGTTTGCATGCAAGTATTAAAAACAATCCTGGTTTTTTAAATTATATTAGTTTGTCCTATTACTTTTGAGCCTGTGAAGCTAAAGGCTATAATTCCTAGTGCAATATTTTTGTTAAACTGCTTGAAGCTGAAAGTCGGCATTTCATGCTTCATTTCAAATCCACTGTGGTGGTGGTGTACAGAGGCAAAATTACAAAAATTGTGTCACTGTCCAAATACTTATGGGCCTTGCTGCATGTTAAATGTAATTTAGATTCACAAACGATGTTTATATCGCACACATAAACCCATCTGCACACACAGGCGCACAGGAAGCTGTACATTGATCTTGGTTTAGCTCTCAGGGGCTAAAAGTTATTGAAGGCGATTATCCTCCTTAATGTCATTACCAGCCCTTTGCCCTTCCAGACAAAGAGAGCCTACACACACTCACCCACACACAGACACACACGCACAAACGCGCACACACACACACACAGACACACACGCGCACACACACACACACACACTCAGTACCACATTACACTGCGTGCGTGTTGCATTGTATGCCTGCATGTGTGCATTTCTTTGTTGAACAGGTCGCAAGAACTAATAAGGGCTGTTGAACATATAATTAATGTCTTTTTTTAGTGGGTTACTGTGTTGAACACTTGGTGTCACTACATCTGTTGTATGTTTGTGGAATATCTGATTGTAGCCTTCAGTAATTTGATTGCTCTTAAACTTTTCTGTGCACCTGATTGGCTATTTAGAGCTTTTTTAAATATCAAAGCAGGATTGTCTGTGTTAACCTTGTCAAGCGTTTAAGAGTGTCCTGTGTTCATTCGGACATACAGTTGTCCCTGAGCCACTGCGTCTCCTTCTGGCACATTGTCCTGTTGAAGGACGGAAGGATGGAAGAAAAACAGAGTGTAAGAGTCAGAGTCTGTCGCACGCCCCTTCATGACTGCTTATACTAAATTGCTTTCGCGTCCTCGGATCACTGCTCCCAAAGACGCAAAGCTGGAGACGTGCGGCAGAATGGACTGCGCATCAAGGGCATTTTTCCCTGATTGGTGTGCTGTATGTAGCTAATGCGGTAATGCATTATTCCCTGAAAACATTGTTTTTGGTTTGAGCTGGGAGAAGTTCGGAGCTGACCTAACATTTGCTCTTTCAGACCATTTGTCTTCATTTACCTGGCCCTTCAAAGCCAATGGCTTCTTCCAGACGGTACCGGCCTTATGGCGACAGTGTCACTTCTAACCCTGGGACTTTCATTAATGGGCATTTCTTGGTGAGGACACTCTTGGGACAGGCCTCACTCAGATTTCTTAGTCCAAAACTCTCAAGACAGGCCTTACTAGGCTTTCTTAGTACAAAAGGGCAGGCATTATTGGCCTTTTTTAGTCCAGAAGCTCTGGTGATGAGCCTTATTGGTCTTTCTTAGTTCAGTGGGCCTCTAGGGATGGGCATTGCTGGATATTTTTAGTCCAAAAGCTCTGGGTACCTGCCTTACTTGGCTTACTTAGTCCAAATGTTCTGGGTACCTGCCTTATTTGGATTTCATAGTCCAAATGTTCTGGGTACCTGCCTTACTTGGCTTTCTTAGTCCAAAAGCTCTGAGTACAGGCCTTACTTGGCTTTCTTAGTCCAGAATCTTTTAAGATGGGCATGATGAGCTTTCTCATTTCGAATGTTCTTGGGATGGATATTATTGGGCTTTTTACTGGTGCCAATATTATGGGTATCAGCATTACTGGGCTTTCTTAGTCCAGCACTACTGGGCCTTCTGATTTTGAAGCCTCTGATAAGCAACACTGCACTTTCTTACTCTGAAGTTTCTGTGAACGAGCATTACAGTGACAGTTAAGGGACAGTAGAAGTTCGTATTTGACCTAACATTTTGTCTTTCTGTCTGTTTGTCTTCCTTTAACTGGCCTTCCGAAGCCAAATAATATGTAGATGAATGTTACAGTGCTTTCTTTGTGTAGTTGGCATTAAGTAAGTGTAAGAAAGTAAGTAAGTGATACTGTTTTGATCCCACAACCGGGGAAATTCCACCTATGCATTTAACCCATCCGTGAAGTGAAACACCACATACACACTAGTGAACACACACACTAGGGGGCAGTGAGCACACTTGCCCGGAGCGGTGGGCAGCCCTATCCACGGCGCCCGGGGAGCAGTTGGGGGTTAGGTGTCTTACTCAAGGACACCTCAGTCATGGACTGTCAGCCCTGGGGATCAAACCGACAACCTTCTGGTCACAGGGCCAGATCCCTAACCTCCAGCCCACGACTGCCCCCTAAAAAAATGACTGGGCCTTCTTGGCATAAAGCTTTCAGAATGGACATTACTCTCATGGTCTGAATGCTCTTGGGATGAGCCAGGCTAGTGAAAATGCTTTTGAGGAGGGCATTGCAGGCTTGGTCTGAATGCTCTTGGCTAGGCATTATTGGGCTTTCTGAGTACTCTTGGGATGGACAATGCTGAGCTGTCGTAATCCAAAGGTTCTTGGAATGAGCATCGCTGGGATTTTTTGGTCCCAGCGATCTTGGGATGGGCACAAATAGGCTTTCTTGTTCAGAATGCTCTTGGAATGGGATTACTTAGCTTTCTTCATGGGAACAGTATTGGAATGGGCGTTACTGGGCTTTCTTGGCCCATATCCTCTAGGGAGGTGTTTTCTTGATCTGAACAGTCCCAGGAAAGGCTTTCTTGGTCCAAATGCTCTTGAGATGGGCATATTTTTGGCTGAAATTTTACCTCATTTCCACATCCGACATAGAAGAAGAAACACAAGTCTCACCGCTTAGGCTATTTTGGTTAACATTTAATCTTTTGGCCCATTTGTCTTCATTTAAAGGACTTTCAAGGCCAATGACTTCTTTCTATAAGTGATGGCCTCACAGCGACAGTGTCACTCTCAGACCTGCAGAGTGACGGAGTTTAAGGAGACATTTACTTGCTTTCTTTTTGTCTGAATTTCTTTATCCAGGCACTTCAAGACTGCGCAGTTATGCGATTTCTTGTCTGTATTGCTCCTGGGAAGGACATTACTCAGCTTTATTGGCCTGAATTGTCTTGGGATGGATGAACATTCTTGAGATGGCAAATACTGGTCTGAATGCTCTTAGGATTGGCATTACTGGTCTGTCATTGTCAGAATGCTGTCTTGATGGGAATTACTTGACTTTCTTTATCTGGATTTTGAACACTCTTGTTTTTATGTCCAATGCTTAATGCAATTATTTACATTCTCTCTGTAAATAATTGCATGAAGTTCGACATCTCTTGAGTTTTTGCATTTTGTGTAATTGCAACATTTAAAAAATTGTGTTTAAAAATTGTGTTTAAATGTGGACAAAGTATCTGTTCTATTCATTATTCATTCTTCAGTAACACTCTTCTACACTAATGTTCTCAGATGCTACCAAGACATTTTTCCATTTTGACAATATCCCATGCTTCCATATTAACTTTCTTCTATACTGATGTTCTCCCATGCTTCCACAATAACATACTTCCATATTAACGTTCTCCCTCGCTTCCACTGTAACGTTCTTCCATACTAACTTTCTGCTACTATAGTCCACAGCAACTGCTAATGTACATACTGTATAATAATCCTTCTGGGAAATACTAACGTTGTTACGTAGAGCTAAAATTCTACCCTTCCATACTTCTGTCTGCTGTGTTTCTCAGGCTCGTATGGTCGGTCCTCGGGGAGTGTCCCTCACACTCACTCTGTGTAATAAAGTTGAGAGAGAATGGCTCAGTCACAGACGGCCCTCCTGAAATATGGCTCTCGCGGAGGGCCGAGGGAGACGCTCACGCACGCACTGCGCTCTCCTTCGCAGAAATACAGCCGCTGCTCGCTATCAGGGGAGAGGAGAGAAGACACGGCCGTCGGCTATTCAAGATTCATCTTTATGACGAATGACAGAGCACTAAACACACACACACACACACACACACACACACACACACACACTGCAGACTGCAGACTGTCGACTCTCTCGTAAACTCATACAGTAAACTCCTCTCATTTCCTGTGCTGCTTCCACAGAACACATACAGGTTTCTGTAACGTGATATCAGCATATCTCTCTCTCTCTCCCTCCCTCTCTCTCTCTCCGTCTCTGCTCTTTGTCAGTTATAATGGGTTCGATGCTGAGATGCTGAACTGTAATTGGCTTTCTGAGTGGATGCACTACGCATGACCTTACATTAGAGTTACAGATGGCACGGTACCTCTTTCTCTTTTCCAGTAGTGATATTGAAACCACGAGTATCAGTCGACACCAATTCTCATCTGATACTTGAAGTGTTCATTTACAAAAGATGGTAAACACCATGCTTTAAAAACGAGCTGCCTGTGGTGACTTATTCATACATTCACACGAGCTGTTACTGTCCATTGTGAAGGCATTGCACGTTCACGTTTTACAGCAGAAACAGTCAAACACCAGCGATGTTCTCCAGCAGAACTCAAATCCATTCAGTGAATCAGCAGGTCAGGTGACTCGACACTGCCGGAAACAGTTTTAGAGGGAGAGGCTCCCTTCTCCCTACAAAGTGCAGCATGTAGGTCTTAAAATATCAACAGCGTCCAGACACACCGCCGACTTCTCTGGGCTGAAGCTCATCTGAGACGGACCGAAAAGCGGAAACGTGTGTTGTGGTCTGACGAGTTCTGTGCCAATTGGGTGGGTAAATTGCCCATCTGTGGAGGCACCAGTAATGCTGAGGAGTATATACACGTTTTAGAGCAACATAGCACAACATGCAAAGCCATGGTCTGCACGTTAGAACAGCTTCATAGTCAGCGAGTGCATCTTCATCCTACTGCTTATTTGAAACCTGTGATGCTGTACAAGACTAACAAATTAGAATTAGTGTGTACGCTTGTCTTCAAATAAATTAGTTTAATTCTGTTGAAAATATTGATGGTAAACTCATGAACGGTTTGTATGTGCAAAGCCTCTCTTGGCTTATTGCTTTAATATACATTCTGAGGAGCCGCATAGATCTAGAGTGTTCTTTTAAACCGGTAGTAAATGAGTTTGTTCAGTCAGTGGGGGATGTTACCATGGTAACTCAATTAAAGGGGAGTTTAAATGATTTTTCACAGTTTCTGTATAAGTAAATGTTTAATGTTTTAAAAAGGCCATACTAGTAGTATGATGTGAAATACTCTCTTCTAGAGAAAATTACCAAGAATTGTTAAGTGGTCTTGATGGGAACCAGATGTCTGAAGAGTTTAACGCCTCATGACATGGTTATGACTTTGCTGCCTGTTGCCCGAGACATTAGCCACGTTTAATAATAAACGCAGCCTAATAATCTATTAATAATGCGACTAATAGCTCAATCAGAATAGAATAGAACAGTTTCTATCTGATTGAATGAGCTGGGTAATCCTGTAAATAATCTATTAATTAGAAGAATAATAACCATGTAAACACCTGTATCCGATTACATTCCCTATCGGAAAGTTTAAGTCCGTTCTGCATGCGCGTCGCGTCATAGTGAGAGTTTATACTGTTCAACACGGCGGAGCAGAAACTGGTCTGCAGAGGAGATGAAGTTCATGCTCTGATCTTTAAAAGACGGCGGTGGGACGGACGTCCACTTTATGTGTCTCAGAACACGACGTCTTCCTCTCAGCCTTCTTTAATAAGGATATGTGAAGGATGTTTTCCTGAGTCTGACGTCATTTTAAAGCAGTTAAAAACACAAGCACTGCACACTGCTGCTCATCTCACTCTGACTGGACCTCACGTGATGCTTGCTGTCATGGTAACATCTACTCTAAGTGGATCAGATTACTTGTGTATATAAACAGAGATCAGATTGTTGAGTAGAGTGAGAATGAACACCTCAGTCTTAATCTATAATAGGAATATATTCAATCAGATTGGCAAAAATCTGTGCATGTAAACACAGCCAGTGATTTTTGATAGTTTTGAGAAGATGTAGGCCTAAAACATCGCTTTTAAACATCCCTTTATGCCTGAGAGGTTCATGAAGGATGTTGTAATACAAAATAGCCCTTCAATTTTTTTTCCCCCACATATTCCACTATTTTACAATCATCAACATTACACATAAACAACCTGAAGACAATGTAGAGTCACCAGTGGTTTTGGATGGTAAATAAAATGGTAAGAAGACAGGTTACCCCTGGTTCCCGTCTCTACCACTGTAAAGAAGTCAGAGTCGGTAAATTTCTCTGTAGTGGAGCTTTCGACATCGAACCACTCGGAATGACTTTGTTTACATCCTGGCTCTTGAATTATGCAGAAATTTTGAAAAATCTGTGGAATTCTCCTTTGACCAGCACAGGCCTATTCTGCAGCCGCAGAACACCGAAAACTTTTCTCTCTCTCTCTCTCTCTCTCTGTCTCTCTCTCTCTCTCTCTCTGTCTCTGTCTGTCTCTCTTCCTCTCTTTCTGTCTGTCTCTCTGTCTCTCTCTCTCTGTCTCTCTCTCTCTCTGTCTGTCTCTCTCTCTCTTTCTGTCTCTCTCTCTTTCTGTCTCTTTCTGTCTCTCTCTCTCTCTCTCTCTTTCTCTTTCTGTCTCTCTTTCTGTCTGTCTCTCTCTCTCTTTCTGTCTCTCTTTCTGTCTGTCTTTCTGTCTCTCTTTCTGTCTCTCTCTCTCTCTCTCTCTCTCTCTCTCTCTCTCTCTCTCTCTCTCTCTCTCTCTCTGTCTCTCTCTCTCTCTCTCTCTGTCTTCTGTAAGAGCTAAGCAGGATGAGATATGATGGATGTTTCTCCTTGGCTGCTCTAAGTGCCTCTTAGCTTTATTTAGCTCTAAGCTTCGACTCTGTTCCGTGCAAAATCACAAAAACACCCCTGACCCCCAGGCCACCGAACCCCCCTCTATTACCCCAAAACCACCCCGGTCTGCTCTCTCTCTCGCATTTATATCTGCCCGTCCCTTTCATACACACACAGGCGCGCTCACAGGGCCGGTCTCCGTGGCGACGGCGTGTTATCGTAGCCCTTGTTCCTGAGGCACCTCTGCTGGATCCATGCTAACGTGATTTGCCGGCTGCAGCATGGAGCAGGCTAATGGAATTAGCGTCGAGCTAATGGCAGATCGGAGGGAGGGAGGAAGGGAGGGAGGAAGGGAGGGAGGGGAGGATGAGGGAAGGAAGAGAGAGGCGTATGTTTGTGCGTTTGCGTGTGTTCGACATGCATTTTGGTCTTTATCTTGACTCTTTTGCTCACATCACTCCCTTCACCTATGTCTCATCAATTTATCTTCTCTCTTTTCTTAAAGCACATTTTAAATAAAACTTTCATGTTCTGTTACTCTCATCACTGTCGAAAAAAACAACTCCAAAGCAAAAACCTTATCTAAGGGGAACTCCAGCAGCTTTCCAAAATTTCTGCTTGAATCAGAATCAGAATCGAGCTTTATTGGCCGGGTTTGCTACACTTACAAGGAGTTTAGTTTTGGTTACAGGAGCTCACAGAGCAGTATCAGACAGACACTCACATGTAGAGAATAAGATAAAATAAATACAAAATCTAACAAAATAAAATAAAACCTGCATTCCTACCATCTCTCTCACACACACACACACACACACACACACAGTCATACCTGTAAACCTTAAAGCAGTGATTGAGATATAAACATTCAGAGTGGTTTGATATGAAATGGTTTATTGTTGAGAAACACATGGCACAGGGTTGCCATGTCTACATATATTCATCCAAAATAACCAGTGAGGCTTTTATATGTAATGTTAATGGTGATAAACTAGGGGTAAATATGAACAAGTTTTCTTTGGGGTCTATTTTGCCTCACAATGCCCTGCATGTACCTCACCACCAGGAATGAAATTTAAAAAAAAATTATGGCAAGAGTTTATCTCAAAACTATCAACTTTTTAAGGGTTTCCTGTAAAAACATTCTGTGAAGGAGCTTCTTGAGGCTTTGAATGCTTCAGATGTTTGGTTCCCATCACCACCATTGAAAACAATTCTGTTTCAGATCTTTTGATTTCTTTTAAACTAAAGTGAAAAGATTTAGATTTATCAGTTTAATTTTTTGAATAAAAAAAAAATGGTGTTCCACGTTTTCATTTCACTATGGAAACACAGATTGAGTCTGAAGGTGGAGGCCTATTTCAGCCACTGCATGGAAGAGCAGGAAGTGAGGCTGCATCCCTGTCCCTCAGGGCCACATGCTGCACAGTTAGAGCCCACTGTTTTGAAGTAAATGTGTCTGAAAGTCAGTGTGTACCATCATAAATTGTCACTACTGAAACACATATTTTCTGTGTTTTAATGAAGAATGATTTTATGTGTGTACAGCTGTTCAGGGCTATGTTTTCTGGTCATTGAGTTCTGCTTAAAATTGCCTAAAATGTCATCACTAAAACAGACACTACTGGAACATGCACTACCGGAACAGACAATACTCAAACATTCACTACCGGAACAGACAATACTCAAACATTCAGTACCAGAACAGACAATACTCAAACATTCACTACCAGAACAGACACTACTCAAACATTCACTACCGGAACAGACAATACTCAAACATGCACTACCGGAACAGACAATACTCAAACATGCACTACCGGAACAGACAATACTCAAACATTCACTACCGGAACAGACAATACTCAAACATTCACTACCGGAACAGACAATACTCAGACGTTCACTACCGGAACAGACACTACTCAAACGTTCACTACCGGAACAGACAATACTCAAACGTTCACTACCGGAACAGACAATACTCAGACGTTCACTACCGGAACAGACACTACTCAAACGTTCACTACCGGAACAGACACTACTCAAACGTTCACTACCGGAACAGACACTACTCAAACGTTCACTACCGGAACAGACAATACTCAAACGTTCACTACCGGAACATTCACTACCGGAACAGACAATACTCAAACGTTCACTACCGGAACAGACAATACTCAAACGTTCACTACCGGAACAGACAATACTCAAACGTTCACTACCGGAACAGACAATACTCAGACGTTCACTACCGGAACAGACACTACTCAAACGTTCACTACCGGAACAGACAATACTCAGACGTTCACTACCGGAACAGACACTACTCAAACGTTCACTACCGGAACAGACACTACTCAAACGTTCACTACCGGAACAGACACTACTCAAACGTTCACTACCGGAACAGACACTACTCAAACGTTCACTACCGGAACAGACAATACTCAAACGTTCACTACCGGAACATTCACTACCGGAACAGACAATACTCAAACGTTCACTATCGGAACAGACAATACTCAGACGTTCACTACCGGAACAGACACTACTCAAACGTTCACTACCGGAACAGACAATACTCAGACGTTCACTACCGGAACAGACACTACTCAAACGTTCACTACCGGAACAGACACTACTCAAACGTTCACTACCGGAACAGACACTACTCAAACGTTCACTACCGGAACAGACACTACTCAAACGTTCACTACCGGAACAGACAATACTCAAACGTTCACTACCGGAACAGACAATACTCAGACGTTCACTACCGGAACAGACACTACTCAAACGTTCACTACCGGAACAGACAATACTCAGACGTTCACTACCGGAACAGACACTACTCAAACGTTCACTACCGGAACAGACACTACTCAAACGTTCACTACCGGAACATTCACTACCGGAACAGACAATACTCAAACGTTCACTACCGGAACAGACAATACTCAGACGTTCACTACCGGAACAGACACTACTCAAACGTTCACTACCGGAACAGACAATACTCAGACGTTCACTACCGGAACAGACACTACTCAAACGTTCACTACCGGAACAGACACTACTCAAACGTTCACTACCGGAACAGACACTACTCAAACGTTCACTACCGGAACAGACAATACTCAAACGTTCACTACCGGAACAGACAATACTCAAACGTTCACTACCGGAACAGACAATACTCAAACGTTCACTACCGGAACAGACAATACTCAGACGTTCACTACCGGAACAGACACTACTCAAACGTTCACTACCGGAACAGACAATACTCAGACGTTCACTACCGGAACAGACACTACTCAAACGTTCACTACCGGAACAGACACTACTCAAACGTTCACTACCGGAACAGACACTACTCAAACGTTCACTACCGGAACAGACACTACTCAAACGTTCACTACCGGAACAGACAATACTCAAACGTTCACTACCGGAACATTCACTACCGGAACAGACAATACTCAAACGTTCACTACCGGAACAGACAATACTCAAACGTTCACTACCGGAACAGACAATACTCAAACGTTCACTACCGGAACAGACAATACTCAGACGTTCACTACCGGAACAGACACTACTCAAACGTTCACTACCGGAACAGACAATACTCAAACGTTCACTACCGGAACAGACACTACTCAAACGTTCACTACCGGAACAGACACTACTCAAACGTTCACTACCGGAACAGACAATACTCAAACGTTCACTACCGGAACATTCACTACCGGAACAGACAATACTCAAACGTTCACTACCGGAACAGACAATACTCAAACGTTCACTACCGGAACAGACAATACTCAAACAGACACTACCGGAACAGACAATACTCAAACATTCACTACCGGAACAGTCACTACTGACACAGTCACTATCAAAATAGTCACTACTGAAACAGTCACTACTGAAACAGACATTACTCAAACATTCACTACTGAAATGGACACTACCGGAACAGACACAACTAAAACATTTGGTAAAGTTTCAGCAGTGTTATGATTTTTTTGGTGGTGATAAAATGGAATGATCAGTCATTTTAATAAAGTAAACATACATAAGGTCAACTAAGGTCACTCAGAGCAAAACGATTTTAGTCTGAAGTCAGTTATAAGCCCAAAATGTGTTCATGCGTACATTTACGTAGTTACAAAGTAACAAAAATAATAATAATAATAAGAAGAAGATTCTTTCTCTTCATTTCTCTTATTCTGTGTTTATTCCAGCCATCAGGAGGAAAGAGAACGGATGGTATGATGAAGAGCACCCCCTCGTCTTCCTCTTCCTCGGCTCTTCTGGAATCGGTAACTTCTTTGTTTCAGTGTCTAATCAGAAATATGAAGTGGCTTTATTTCCCAGTTTTTTAATTATTTCTTTTTAAAGCCCCCCAACAAGTAGTTTTGAATGAGGTTTCAGGATACAGTCATGTGCAAAATATTAGGTGCCCCAGTCATTTACATACGACTGTACGTACAGTTCTTCAGATCTGTTGAAAAAGCTTCTTATGAAGCTACTTGACAGTCAAACTACTTGATAGTATGTGGACACCCCTCCTTCTTATTAAGTCCAGGTATTTCAGTGACACTCTTGCTAGCTGGTGTATAAAGTCAAGCACATAGTCATGCAGTCTGTATAGACAAACCCTGGCAATAGAATCAGTCGTACTGAAGAGCTCGGTGACTTTAAATTCTACACTAATTGGTGAGTAGCACCTGTGTCACAAGTCAGTTTGTGAAATTTCCACCCTGCTAGAGCTGCCCCTGACAACTATAAGTGCTGTGGTTGTGGAATGGAGGCGTATAATAGCAACAACAGCTCAGCCACAAAGCAATAGACCATGCAAACTGACAGAGCTGGACTGATCAGCACTGAAGACCAACCCCCCCCCCCCAACAACAATAACAAAATAGTAAACCCTGGCCTGCTTATATCAATGGTTTTAATGAATTATAATGAGTTTTAAAGGTGCTTGTATAGCAGAATCCAGATGCTGTTGAATAATACTGTTCAAACTTCTGCTGGACGTTTGCTGGACAGTCACTTTTCTCTTGTTTATGAATAATTGTTCTTATTTCGTCGTTTTATCCCTGTGCACTTGTACACCCCGCCCCCCCTCCCCAGATGTCCCACAGACACACACACACACACACACACACACAAACAGATGCACTCACACTCACACACACACACTCATGGACTGTGACAGTTGTTTGTTTGTTTGATGGTCCTGAGGAGATTGATGTAGATTGCTAGATGCCTCATATTGCCGTTTTATTGCCTGCAGCTTCTCTGACCAGCAGCATCAATATTCAGCAGCCCCCCCGCTTACCATATATGTATATTAAAATTCATAAGAGGAATATTTTATGCAGTGAGAGAGATACAGATGGAGAATGGATGAGGACAGGAGATGGAAAAGAGAGTCAGGGAGAGAGAGAAAATGGACCCGGAAAGGGAAAAACAAAAAGCAACTCTTCTGGCTCAGAATCTTGTGAAATAGAATGTAATTGGCTCTTTGGTAGCTGCTGTTTAGTGGAAGAACAAGCTTTACAGTAAAGACCTGCACAGGCCTGCTTATTAAAGACCACACCCACCCTCTTCAGGACACGCCTACCCGCAAAATCTACTGTGCACAGGTACAGGTTGTTCTTTATTTAGTGTCCGGAAAAGAGCAGAAAGCATATATTTTACACATGGAACAAACATCATAACTATTTTCAGTATTTGCGTCCGTCTTTTGCCTTTAGTTTTAGTTTTCATTCTTTTCAAAGGAACTCGCTTTCAGTTTTTCAGAAAACCTGCAAGGATGTTTCTCCACACCTACAAACTTCAGTCTTAGATGCTGGTCAGCAAAGAAGCTTCATGTAGAAACTTTTAAAAAATTATGACCAGAATTAAAGTACAATACAATTAATATCCAGAATGATCTCATAATAAAATTCATGCCCAGCATAAAATTATAATAAAATGAATTTCCAGAATGAAATTATGATCAAATTAAAATCTAGAATGAAATTATAATAAGATTAATATCCAGAATTATCTTATCATCAAATTAAAATCTAGAATGAAATGATAATAAAATTAATGTACAGAATGATATTATCATCAAATTAAAATCTAGAATGAAATGATAATAAAATTAATGTACAGAATGATATTATGATCAAATTAAAAATCTAGAATTAAGTTATAATAAAATGAATTTGCATGATGAACTTATAATATAATTAATATTCAGAATGAAATTATAATAAATGTAATTTTCAGTGAATATCCAGAGTGACAGTGAATGAATATCCACAGTGACAGTGAATGAATATCCAGAGTGAATGAATATCCAGAGTGAATGAATATCCAGAGTGACAGTGAATGAATATCCAGAGTGAATGAATATCCAGAGTGACAGTGAATGAATATCCACAGTGACAGTGTATGAATATCCAGAGTGAATGAATATCCAGAGTGACAGTGAATGAATATCCAGAGTGACAGTGAATGAATATCCAGAGTGACAGTGTATGAATATCCAGAGTGACAGTGAATGAATATCCAGAGTGACAGTGAATGAATATCCAGAGTGACAGTGAATGAATATCCACAGTGACAGTGTATGAATATCCAGAGTGAATGAATATCCAGAGTGACAGTGAATGAATATCCAGAGTGACAGTGAATGAATATCCAGAGTGACAGTGAATGAATATCCAGAGTGACAGTGAATGAGTATCCAGAGTGACAGTGAATGAATATCCAGAGTGACAGTGAATGAGTATCCAGAGTGACAGTGAATGAATATCCACAGTGACAGTGAATGAATATCCAGAGTGAATGAGTATCCAGAGTGACAGTGAATGAATATGCAGTGACAGTGAATGAGTATCCAGAGTGACAGTGAAAGAATATGCAGAGTGACAGTGAATGAATGTCCAGAGTGACAGTGAATGAGTATCCACAGTGACAGTGAATGAATATCCAGAGTGACAGTGAATGAATATCCAGAGTGAATGAGTATCCAGAGTGACAGTGAATGAGTATCCAGAGTGACAGTGAATGAGTATCCAGAGTGACAGAGAATGAATATCCACAGTGACAGTGAATGAATATCCAGAGTGACAGAGAATGAATATCCACAGTGACAGTGAATGAGTGAATAAGTATCCAGAGTGACAATGAATGAATATCCAGAGTTACAGTGAATGAATATCCACAGTGACAGTGAATGAGTATCCAGAGTTACAGTGAATGAATATCCAGAGTGAATGAGTATCCAGAGTGACAGTGAATGAGTATCCAGAGTGACAGTGAATGAATATCCAGAGTGACAGTGAATGAATATCCAGAGTGACAGTGAATGAATATCCAGAGTGAATGAGTATCCAGAGTGACAGTGAATGAGTATCCAGAGTGACAGTGAATGAATATCCAGAGTGAATGAGTATCCAGAGTGACAGTGAATGAATATCCAGAGTGAATGAGTATCCAGAGTGACAGTGAATGAGTATCCAGAGTGACAGTGAATGAATATCCAGAGTGAATGAGTATCCAGAGTGACAGTGAATGAATATCCAGAGTGAATGAGTATCCAGAGTGACAGTGAATGAGTATCCAGAGTGACAGTGAATGAATATCCAGAGTGAATGAGTATCCAGAGTGACAGTGAATGAGTATCCAGAGTGACAGTGAATGAAATATCCAGAGTGAATGAGTATCCAGAGTGACAGTGAATGAGTATCCAGAGTGACAGTGAATGAAATATCCAGAGTGAATGATTATCCAGAGTGACAGTAAATGAATATCCAGAGTGAATGAGTATCCAGAGTGACAGGGAATGAGTATCAACAGTGACAGTGAATGAAATATCCAGAGTGAATGAGTATCCAGAGTGACAGTGAATGAGTATCCAGAGTGAATGATTATCCAGAGTGACAGTAAATGAATATCCAGAGTGAATGAGTATCCAGAGTGACAGTGAATGAGTATCCAGAGTGACAGAGAATGAAATATCCAGAGTGAATGATTATCCAGAGTCACAGTGAATGAATATCCACAGTGAATGAGTATCCAGAGTTACAGTGAATGAATATCCAGAGTCAATGAGTATCCAGAGTTACAGTGAATGAATATCCAGAGTGAATGAGTATCCAGAGTTACAGTGAATGAATATCCAGAGTGAATGAGTATCCAGAGTGACAGTGAATGAGTATCCAGAGTGACAGTGAATGAGTATCCAGAGTGACAGTGAATGAAATATCCAGAGTGAATGATTATCCAGAGTGACAGTGAATGAATATCCAGAGTGAATGAATGTCCAGAGTGAATGAGTATCCAGAGTGACAGTGAATGAGTATCCAGAGTGACAGTGAATGAGTATCCAGAGTGACAGTGAATGAATATCCAGAGTGACAGTGAATGAATATCCAGAGTGACAGTGAATGAGTATCCAGAGTGACAGTGAATGAATATCCACAGTGACAGTGAATGAATATCCAGAGTGAATGAGTATCCAGAGTGACAGTGAATGAATATGCAGTGACAGTGAATGAGTATCCAGAGTGACAGTGAAAGAATATGCAGAGTGACAGTGAATGAATGTCCAGAGTGACAGTGAATGAGCATCCACAGTGACAGTGAATGAATATCCAGAGTGACAGTGAATGAATATCCAGAGTGAATGAGTATCCAGAGTGACAGTGAATGAGTATCCAGAGTGACAGTGAATGAGTATCCAGAGTGACAGAGAATGAATATCCACAGTGACAGTGAATGAATATCCAGAGTGACAGAGAATGAATATCCACAGTGACAGTGAATGAGTGAATAAGTATCCAGAGTGACAATGAATGAATATCCAGAGTTACAGTGAATGAATATCCACAGTGACAGTGAATGAGTATCCAGAGTTACAGTGAATGAATATCCAGAGTGAATGAGTATCCAGAGTGACAGTGAATGAGTATCCAGAGTGACAGTGAATGAATATCCAGAGTGACAGTGAATGAATATCCAGAGTGACAGTGAATGAATATCCAGAGTGACAGTGAATGAATATCCAGAGTGAATGAGTATCCAGAGTGACAGTGAATGAGTATCCAGAGTGACAGTGAATGAATATCCAGAGTGAATGAGTATCCAGAGTGACAGTGAATGAATATCCAGAGTGAATGAGTATCCAGAGTGACAGTGAATGAGTATCCAGAGTGACAGTGAATGAATATCCAGAGTGAATGAGTATCCAGAGTGACAGTGAATGAATATCCAGAGTGAATGAGTATCCAGAGTGACAGTGAATGAGTATCCAGAGTGACAGTGAATGAATATCCAGAGTGAATGAGTATCCAGAGTGACAGTGAATGAGTATCCAGAGTGACAGTGAATGAAATATCCAGAGTGAATGAGTATCCAGAGTGACAGTGAATGAGTATCCAGAGTGACAGTGAATGAAATATCCAGAGTGAATGATTATCCAGAGTGACAGTAAATGAATATCCAGAGTGAATGAGTATCCAGAGTGACAGGGAATGAGTATCAACAGTGACAGTGAATGAAATATCCAGAGTGAATGAGTATCCAGAGTGACAGTGAATGAGTATCCAGAGTGACAGTGAATGAAATATCCAGAGTGAATGATTATCCAGAGTGACAGTAAATGAATATCCAGAGTGAATGAGTATCCAGAGTGACAGTGAATGAGTATCCAGAGTGACAGAGAATGAAATATCCAGAGTGAATGATTATCCAGAGTCACAGTGAATGAATATCCACAGTGAATGAGTATCCAGAGTTACAGTGAATGAATATCCAGAGTCAATGAGTATCCAGAGTTACAGTGAATGAATATCCAGAGTGAATGAGTATCCAGAGTTACAGTGAATGAATATCCAGAGTGAATGAGTATCCAGAGTGACAGTGAATGAGTATCCAGAGTGACAGTGAATGAGTATCCAGAGTGACAGTGAATGAAATATCCAGAGTGACAGTGAATGAATATCCAGAGTGAATGAATGTCCAGAGTGAATGAGTATCCAGAGTGACAGTGAATGAGTATCCAGAGTGACAGTGAATGAGTATCCAGAGTGACAGTGAATGAATATCCAGAGTGAATGAGTATCCAGAGTGACAGTGAATGAGTATCCAGAGTGAATGAGTATCCAGAGTGACAGTGAATGAATATCCAGAGTGACAGTGAATGAATATCCAGAGTGACAGTGAATGAATATCCAGAGTGACAGTGAATGAATATCCAGAGTGACAGTGAATGAATATCCAGAGTGAATGAGTATCCAGAGTGACAGTGAATGAATATCCAGAGTGACAGTGAATGAATATCCAGAGTGAATGAGTATCCAGAGTGACAGTGAATGAATATCCAGAGTGAATGAGTATCCAGAGTGACAGTGAATGAGTATCCAGAGTGACAGTGAATGAATATCCAGAGTGAATGAGTATCCAGAGTGACAGTGAATGAGTATCCAGAGTGACAGTGAATGAAATATCCAGAGTGAATGAGTATCCAGAGTGACAGTGAATGAGTATCCAGAGTGACAGTGAATGAAATATCCAGAGTGAATGATTATCCAGAGTGACAGTAAATGAATATCCAGAGTGAATGAGTATCCAGAGTGACAGTGAATGAGTATCCAGAGTGACAGAGAATGAAATATCCAGAGTGAATGATTATCCAGGGTCACAGTGAATGAATATCCACAGTGAATGAGTATCCAGAGTTACAGTGAATGAATATCCAGAGTCAATGAGTATCCAGAGTTACAGTGAATGAATATCCAGAGTGAATGAGTATCCAGAGTTACAGTGAATGAATATCCAGAGTGAATGAGTATCCAGAGTGACAGTGAATGAGTATCCAGAGTGACAGTGAATGAGTATCCAGAGTGACAGTGAATGAAATATCCAGAGTGAATGATTATCCAGAGTGACAGTGAATGAATATCCAGAGTGAATGAATGTCCAGAGTGAATGAGTATCCAGAGTGACAGTGAATGAGTATCCAGAGTGACAGTGAATGAGTATCCAGAGTGACAGTGAATGAATATCCAGAGTGAATGAGTATCCAGAGTGACAGTGAATGAGTATCCAGAGTGAATGAGTATCCAGAGTGACAGTGAATGAATATCCAGAGTGACAGTGAATGAATATCCAGAGTGAATGAGTATCCAGAGTGACAGTGAATGAATATCCAGAGTGAATGAGTATCCAGAGTGACAGTGAATGAGTATCCAGAGTGACAGTGAATGAGTATCCAGAGTGAATGAGTATCCAGAGTGACAGTGAATGAGTATCCAGAGTGAATGAGTATCCAGAGTGACAGTGAATGAGTATCCAGAGTGAATGAGTATCCAGAGTGACAGTGA
>NC_051227.1:11096867-11126867 GCF_015220715.1 Pygocentrus nattereri
TCATTAATCTGAGACCACCTCTGAAATCTTCAGTCTTCTGTTCGGTGGCGATTGTTTTGGCTTTCAGTCGGATCTTCTTCGACAGCCAGATCAATCGCCTTTAATTGGAAAGCTGCATCATATGCATTTCTTCGAGCATTTTCCATGATCAGGTTGTGTGCATGAAGCGCAAAATGACTGATCTGAAGAATTTACTGTGAGTGCGTTTGATTTAATTCGAAGAGTTTCGTTGGTCCACTGTGACCTGTTCGGTAATTTCATTGGTCTGATGTGACGAGGCTAAATGTTCTGGCGGGCTGAAGCTCGTTAGCCCGTAAAAAAACATAAACTAGCCTCATCATTGTTTAAACCGCAGTGTTCAAAGCGTGAAAAAAGTAGCGGCTTATAGTCCAAAAATTACAGTACACTATATTGGCAAAAGTATTCGGTGTGATCAACCCACCCTTTGCAGCTATAACAGCTTCAGCTCTTCTGGGAAGGTTTTCCACAAGGGTTAGGAGTGTTTATGGGAATTTTTGTCCGTTCTTCCAGAAGCACATTTGTGAGGTCAGACACTGATGTTGAACGAGAAGGCCTGGTTCACAGTCTCCACTCTAATTGTAGTCTTTTCAGGAGACTGTTTAATGTGTTTAATCTTCATGTTGTTCGTGGTCATTCTGGCTTTTTGCTTGGTCTTCATCCTCCTGCAGGGGTGTAGCTGTATCAGTACTCTGAACATTGGTAGCTGACTCTTACTGGACACGCACCTACGGTAACTGAATGTGAATGATGTCTTTGGATTCTCTCAGGCCCATTTCAGGCGGGACGAGTTTCTGGGACGGATAAACGAGATTGTTTACTTCCTGCCTTTCTGCCATTCTGAGCTCATTCAGCTGGTCAGCAAAGAGCTCAGCTACTGGGCCAAAAAGGTACAAACTTGTTTTGCTCTGTATACATTCTACAGGCCAGATGTGTGGATGTGTATTTGGTAACACTTTCGATGAATGTCACATTTTTTGGCGTCTATAAACACATTCATAACATGCTATAATGCATTTATAAAGCATCATACACAGGGCTATAAATATTTGTAACCATGTAACCATGCCTATTATGCATTATGAATTGTTAACATAATAGATTATAAGTACAAACATCAGATTTTAAACTAATGCTGCCATAGTTTTTCACTCAATGTGGAAAAGTTAATGTACACCACCATTAGCTTGGCACTGCATGTCCAATAGATTGCTAGCAGAAATTAGCATTACTGTTCTGTAGTGTTACAGAGTGAAGGGTTCTAACACATGACATTAGAACCAGTGAGGGAACAAATTAAAATGACACACTCTACTATCAAGCATAACATGCTATGTTAACAACTCATAATAAACATGGTTATAAAGGGTAATTCAGTATAATTAATTTTTATAAATATTTATAACCATGTTTATAGTGCCTTATGGATGCATTATAATGTTACTAATGTGTGTTTAGATGCTTATAAACATGACATTCATAGAAATTGTTACTGTATATTTTATATATGACACACTAATATTTTAAGCACCTTTAATGCATCTTTGTGGGTTGTCGCTTCAAACCATCTGTAGTACTGCTGGCTGCAAACCCAGCTGCCCTCTTGTTCATATACATCTTTTAAATAGCTTTTAAAGAGCTGCCTTCAGCAGATGGCACTGGACAGTCTATGCATAAATCAACAAGCAGCAAACTTACAAAAGCAACAGCAAACTGGTGCTCCAGTTCCCCTCAAGAGCCTCAGCTGAAATTAACTGAATTTAAGTTAAATCCCTCAGTATTTAATTTGTCCACTCTGTACTTTTCTATACCCACTGCCACTCTTCCATCCTTCCTATCTTCTAACCAACCAGTTACAGCTGAGTCCTCCTACCCATGCTCTCCTCAGCTGCCTTCAGATTGCATCTAAACTTTCTAGATGAGATATATCTGAGATTAGACAGAAGATAATCCACTTGCTGAAGGAGGCGGAAAGTGGAATACAAGTGAGTTTCCAAAAATTGGAGTCCCAACAACCACCTTCAGCACCTGGTAGACCAGTCACATCAGTTAAACAGTACCTAAAGCGTTTAGAGAGAGGACAAAATCAAACAAAATCAGGCAAAATACGCTGCTGGTGGATTGACCATCACAGATTCCTAAAATATCAGATCTTTATTTTTACTATAGCAATAGATAAAGAGAACCAGTAAAATAGATAACAAGGCAGTTCCATAGTTTCATTCATTTATTGATCAAAGTGATTCAACAAAAAACGTCTTTGTTGGCAAAAGTATGTGAACTGCGACTTTCAGTAACTGGTGTGAGCCCCTCGGCTCCTGTAACTGTTGATCAGCCCTGATCAAGAATCTGCTATATATACTTGGAAGAAACTGTTCATCATGAGAGAGCACCGCCATAACTGACCCAGCGAAGTCTTTTAGGAAACTTATTTTTGAAGCAGATCAACTAATACGTTTCAGTGTTTGGCCTTGACTTGATTCAATTGGCTTCTTCCGCTGCATCCCAAACCACATACTAGCACACTAAATAGTATAAACAATGTAGTGCCATTAGAAGTGCCACTAGGTGAAGGACTGGAATAAGATCAGCCAATGAGACGTGTTCATCAGTCCAGCAGGTCCGCTGGCTGATTATAGCTCTGCTGCTCATTAGCTACTCATTAAAAATCACCAAGTGAATGTTTAAGGCATTTCCTAGATGCGTTTTTTCTCTGACATGATGTTGACGTCTTATTAACCAGCAATTCATTCAACATATAAGGCGCCTAAATGTAACTACTGCAGCATTTAAGGAACTGTGCAACTGCTTATATTATTTATTGGGCTTTCTTTATGACTTAAATGGAGACCTGATCAATGTATCTGTCTGTATATATCGCTGTTGTCAGAACAAAACCTTGTATCTCTATTTTTGTCAATTTTCATAATCAGTGGACCAAAAGAAACGGCTCAAAATGACTTGGAAAAAGTTCTGGTTCCATTGACTTACATTAAAAGTAAAGTAGGTTTTTTCCTTCTCCTGTGAAGTTACAGTTTTGGAGATACAGTGTTTTGTTTCCGACAACAGCTACATATATATATATATATATATATATATATATATATATATATATATATTATATATATAAAATATGTGTGTGTGTGTGTGTGTGTGTGTGTGTGTGGTTAAACAGTGTGTTAATCTGTACTCTATGCACAGAAGCGTTTTTCTTGGTGCTGTTGACAGAACTGAGCTGAAGCTGAGGAATACACAAACACACACAGAGGGAATCAATAACAGCTTGACGACCATAATCGTGTTAGGGAGGTTAACATGTGGGCCATTCATAAATATTTAAATATTAATAAAGCTTCATTTCTGTCAGGCCAGCCCTGCAGGCACAAAAACATGCTCAGAAGCCTCAGAGTGTGTGTGTGTAGTAGCACAGTTATTATTATTCAGTGTTTCTGAAATACGGCTTTCTAATGTACAAGTTAATATTTATTTGTACCATAGTGTCATTATAACACTTTTGTGAGGAGGAGTCGTTTAAACTCCTTCGCTAAGCCAGTTTTGTTTCTTTATGTAACAGCATGTTTTATCACGGCGTGTCTTGGGGACGTGTCTGAGGCTGTTTTTCTGACAGTCCAGCACCAGTTCATCACACTGCACTCCTCTTGAACTTTTCCAATGAATCGCTTCTTTCCTCAATGTGTCCAAAATAAGAGCTTCAGTTTGGTTTTCCAGGCCTTGAGTGAGCAGCAAGGCTTGATTTAGTTGAGGATCCATTTGGTTGTTTTCTTTACCACCCAAGGTTCCCTCAGAAGTCTTCACCAGCACTAATGTTCCATGGCAAAGATGCCCAATCCTGGTCTTGGAAATCTGCCACCCTGCAGAGTTCAGCTCCAACTCTCATCAGACTTACCTGATCCAGATAATAAAGGCCTTCAGGAGCTTCTGAAAATTAGAGCCATGTGTGTTGAATCTGAGCTCTCCAGGGTGGTAAACTTAGAAAAGGTGGTTCTTCAAGGGTTCTTTAGTAATGACAGTGCTTCTATAGAGAACCATTTCCTGCTTCAGTGGTTCTTTGCATGGTGAAATGGTTTGATATAGCACCAAAAAGAGTTCTGCTGTTGTTACGATGTCAAACTTCTAACAATAGAAGAACCCCATGTTCAAAAAGGTGGTTCTTTATACAGCACATTCTCCATCCAATACACCATACAAAGAACCATTCAAGCTCGACATGGTTCTGTGTAAAACTGATGGTTTTAAATAGAACCGTTTTCTTTACTAAAGAACCTTCTTTTTAAGTGTGTATAGATCTCCAGGACCAGGATGGGGCTCCCCTCTTCAAAGGCATCAATATTTGTCCTGTCTCGCTTGTTTATTGTGCAGCTTTCACGTCCATAAAGAACCACAGAGAAGATCACAGTCTGGACCGTTCATGTCATCTCTTCTAGAAACAAATCATCGCATTTGAAGATGAAGCACTTTAGTTATTGTTCTGCCGAGTGCCAGTCTGTGTTGGAAGCTAATTGCTTAAGAAAAATGATTAGCGTCAGATATGAAGCCAATATTGATGATGTATTTATTGTACACTGGAAGAGCAGATGGTTCCATGTCACTGGGTTACTGCACTAAAAAACCTGCATTTTATTTATTTTCATGCATTTGTAAACCTACAGAAATACACCTCTTCAGTGCTAACTCAGGTGGATTCAGTCCTGTTTTCTGCATTTAACTGTGTTTATATATCAGCAGGTATGTACATAAAATTATTGGATATGAACAGATTCAGCCCAGATTCTCATATTAGTACCTTCTTGTATGTTATGGGTATCGGTCAGTATTCTAGAACACTCAGCAACTGCATGTATCTTAAAAAGGGCAGATTTCCCTCAGTGGACGGGGTAGTGGGCAGCATGGGCAAAAATGTATATCACAAACACAAAAGCAAAATATTGTGTTACACATGGACCTTTATTCAAGAAGCAGAGATGTTCGTGCGAATGATGAAACGGCCTCAGTGCGTGAAATCAAGCGCCAGCCTACTAGCAACTCAGTTACATATCATTTACATGAAGCATGCCCTAATTCATGCAGACGATTCAGTAAGGAGCCAATAAAAGAACAGCATTCAATGGCGCGCGAGCCAATGGCTGTGCTTGTAGGTAGACTCTAAGCTGAAGCTTTGATTGCGCTGCTCCACCTACTGACCAAACATTATAGTGTTAAAATTACAACCAGTGCAAAATGTCAAGCAACACGTTTTCGACAGTAGAATAATGTGATTAGTTTGTGTGATTATTTTACGCGAATAACGTTTATTGTTTTTGTACTTGTGTTTTCTTTATTTTGTGGGTGGAGTCAGTAGTATAGAACAAAAGCACAGTGTAATATGCATTACTTTGATAAATAAAGGCCAGTGTGTATCATGCAAGTATCAAAGTATCGTGGTGTTGTTTCTGCCACATTGCCCACCCTTTGACTACAGTGTCTTGTCTCACTTAAACAAATACCCTCTGCCTTCGTCTCCATCTTCCATTTCTACCCAACCCCCCAACCCCACCCCCTCCCCCTCCCCCTCCCCAGGCGAAGCAGAGGCACAACATCACCCTGCTGTGGGAGAGGCCGGTGCTGGAGCTTCTGGCTCGAGGCTACAACATCCACTACGGAGCGCGCTCCATCAAACACGAGGTGCAGCCTTTACCCGATCAATATCGCCATTCGATAAACAATAGAGTGATCAATACTGTCATTCTTTGGCTGTTATTGCTCGCCGCTAAAGACTCAGTGGGGTATCAGGAAGGAAGGATTAGCGCAGGAAAGATGGAGTTTAGGAAAGGATAATGGTGCTCTCATTGAGTTGAAGCACCTATTGAATGAGTATTGGCTCATAGACAGGAAAAGTCTGGTGGTGGACGTCTAACTTAATGATTCTAGATGAAAAAGAAATTCAGTAGTGTTTGAGTTCTCATGTCGTCACTGCCAAAAGAAAAATGTACTTCATGTGTCTCGAATAACTCATACTAGAGAGAAATAACGTTCTTAACTCTAATGAATGTTAATGGAGCAAGTATTTCTGGGTCATTTCTCCTGATCCATTCATCACCCTTTGTAACATGACAGCAACAATAAAAATATATCGTTGCTGTTGGAGCTGAACCCTCGTACCTTGTATGCAAAACTTATAACGGAAGTTAATGGAACCAGATTTTTCCCAAGCCATTTTAGCTTCATCTGGTCTGTTCATCCTGAAGTTTGAACACAATGCGGAGGGTAACTGGAGTTTTTTAGAATTACACAAAGTAAAAAAGCAACAAAAATGGAGATTCGAGGTTTTTGAGCAACAGTGCTGATGTATTTGTATTCCCTGCTTCAACTGCCGAAAGCCTAGTTAAAAGTCAGTATGTGATGAATCTACCTGTCGACCAGGTGGAGCGCCGGGTGGTGAACCAGTTAGCGGCTGCCTACGAACAGGAGCTCCTCCCTAAAGGCTGCACCCTCCGCCTGACTGTAGATGGAGAGACGGAAGAGGAGAAGGAGGGAGGCGCAGCCCCTTCTCTCCGCTTGGAACTGGTGGGTGAAGACAGCAAGTCCCGAAAACTGGACATCCGTCCACCACTCAACCCAGAGGAAGTGGCCTTCGCCCACTGAATACCCGTTTAGGGTGTTGTAGTTTGTGGTTGGGGTGATGGCTTGATGGGACTGGCCATGGGGGGTGGTGGGATTCTAGGACGAGACTTGTGAAAGACGTGAAAATCATTTGCCACATCAACATGAACACGATACCATTCTAGGAGGCCACACAGATTTGTTGGAAATATAAGGTAATATAAGCATTTTATTTATATTAATACAGTAACATGTCCCATCAAATTCGAGGGAGAAAGTAAAAGAAATGGAGAAAGTTATAGAAAGTTACTGTTTTAGTGAGTTAAATTTAGCTATAGGTATCACTAGTTCAGTTTCAGCTAGTTATAGAAGTTATATAAGTTAGAGCTACACTACATGGCCAAAAGTATGTGGACATCTAACCATCACACCTATATGACTTTATTAGACATCCCATTCAAAAACCATGGGCATTAACGTGGAGCTGCTCCTTTGGTGCTATAAAAACCTTCACTCTTCTTGGAAGCCGTCCTTTTTTTGAGAAGATTTTGAGAAGTGAGTGTCTGTGGGAATTTGTGTTCATTCAGTCTGAAGAGCATTTGACAGGTCATACACTGATGTTGAATATGAGAGCCTGGCTCACATTGAACATTCCGGTTCACTGTGGTTGAGGTCATGGCTCTGGGCAGGCCAGTGGAGTTCTTCCACACCAAACTCGTCAAATGATGTCTTTATAGAGCTGCTTTGTGCAATGGGTTTCAGTCATGCTGGAATAGGAAAGGCACTTCCCCAAACCGTTACCACAAAATTTAAAGCATATTATTGTCTAAAATGTCTTTGTGCTATAGCATCAACATCAGCTCTCACTGAAACTAAAGGGCCCAAACCCTGAAAAACAGCCCCAGCCCATCATCCCTCCTCCACCAAACTCTACTGTTGGCACTGTGGCTGTAGCACCAGTAGGCAGTGTTCACCTGACATGCACCAAACCCAGATTTGTCCATCAGACTACCAGATACTGAAGTTTGGTTCATCACTTCAGAGTTTC
Organism: Pygocentrus nattereri; assembly: GCF_015220715.1. Classification (NCBI taxonomy): domain Eukaryota; kingdom Metazoa; phylum Chordata; class Actinopteri; order Characiformes; family Serrasalmidae; genus Pygocentrus; species Pygocentrus nattereri. The sequence goes on from NC_051227.1 coordinate 11,104,534, forward strand.
CACTGCTCCCGAGTCCAGTGGTGGTGTGCTTTACGCATAGTGATTGTAGGCTTATATGCAGCTGTTCAGCCATGGAAAGCCACGTCATGAAGCTGCTGATGCACAGTTCTCTATACTGCATGATGCAAGCTAAGATTTATGATTATTATGTGCTACATTGGTCCTCCTCTGTGAGTTTACATGGTCTACTGCTTCATATTCCATTTCACAGTAATAGCACTTATAGGTGTCTGGGGCAGATCTAGTAGGGCAGAACTTTTTCAGACGACTTGTGCCATAATGTTCAAAGTCTCTGAGCTCCTCAGTACGACCCCTCCTATTTCAAGTGTTTGTCTGTGACGATTGCAGGCTGTGTGATTGATCTTATACAATAACGGGTATGGCTGAAACCACCTGAACTCAGATGATGTCCACCTACTTTGGGCCATATAGTGTAGCAATTTTAGCTATATCATAAGCTATAACATAGCTGACATCCTGACGCAAATGAAGGAATATGATTGTTTTCCAGTTCTATTATGACGTGGTTGGTCTCTAATGAAGTAAACGATGTTGTGTACGTGTAGCTGTATCACTTCACGTCTGGTACATTATCAATCAACTGAGTTTTAAGTTTAAATATTGAGCTTTACTGTGAAATATAACAAGATTAGAAATATGTATATGAGAATGTCACTTTGTGTCACTCCTCAGGTAGATCACATTAATATTTGTGAAAAAAAAAACAATAAATAAGAGACCAAATATTTGTCACCCAGGATTAGTTTCATTGATCACCAGCTTTGAGTAGTAAAGATTGCAGATAGTGTTTGTAAAACTGTGCTAAGCATGTTGTGGAATATTAAAGTTTCAGTAATAAGTTTAAAGCACTGAAACAAGCCAAGGAAAAGAGTACCTGAGAGGTTGGCTACCATGGAAACCCAGCGATAGTGCTTTGCCATATGTATAGAGATGTATAGCGATTCTGCATATATACATAGAAAGATTATAGATGTGTTTGTTGAAGGTCACATGTGAGAAATGAGTGTTCACACACCGATGTTGTGATCGTTGGCTTGAAGAGGGTTTTTTTCTTTCTTTCTTTGAAGCCAAAATTATGAGCTCACCATCGACATTGTGCCATTGAGGGAAATTTTCTTCGCTATTAAAAGAACTTTATTCATCTTTTTTGAAGCCGGCATTCAGCATTAAAGCCTAATACATTGTTTACAGCTACAGTTAGACGGGCTAACTCTCATGTTGCCTGTTAAAACCACTATTTTGAAATAAGACATTGATGCACACTGTAAATAAACATTATATATATTATATATATGTAAAAACATATAAAACCCTTCACACTCCAATCCATACAGTCTGTATATGGAGACTAAGATGCAAAAAAAGCCTCCACTAGTTAAACCTTCCACAGCTTAACCAAAATGAATAGTTACAGTTATCTGTCTGTTCAGCTGTTCACTTAGAGCAATTTAGCCCCACCCACTCACACTGAAGCTATAAAGAGTGTTTAAGGTGGATGGCTTTGTTTATTAGGTACAGTACAGGGCAGCCAATCAGAATAGAGCTCATTTACATATGTCAGTATTAAAGGTAACAAAAACTGCTTTTGTGGGGTAAGGAAATGGAAAGTAGTTTTGGTGCATAACACAAATGTTATTTGGACATGAGGGGGAAAATAAAATGCAGGAAAAATGTGGGAAATGGAGCCTTTAATAAATAAAGATGTGAAACCAGTGGTGTGTAGTCTGAACAACTAAAGTCTGTTGGAAAACTTGCTAAGAGTCACTGCGTGTAGTGCTGTGCCAAAGAGAACCGGTTAAGGTTATTTATCTGGGTAATAAGGTTTATGAGAGAAAATGAAGAGTACAAACAAACATAAATTCAGGAAATAGTAAGAGGAAGTTCTTCAGAAAGTAGCTGATGGCTGATTTGAAGAACAAGGCTCCTCTTGCCGTCACATGGATTTGGTCAGTTCCATGTGGAGCACGTCTGATTTGATTATGATTAACCAAAGCAGGTACTGAATGATAGCAGGAAGTAACACTGAGAGGTCAGGAAATGGTTAAATTAACACATTAACATCCAGAAAATCCCTGCTTATCCTTTTAATGTTGTTTAATGTGTTAATGTTATTTATGTTTATCCTAATATTAGTGTTTTACCGAGCAAATAAATACTGACTGCCCAAATAAACTGCTTTATAATTCTGATTTTCTCAGGCACTGAAGACCAGATTGATCTGTCTGTCTGTCTGTATATACAAACACACACACACACACACACACACACACACACACACATGTATGTATGTATGTATGTATGTATGTGTATGTGTGTGTATATATATATATATATATATATATATATATATATATATATATATATATATATATATATATATTGTGTGTGTGTGTGTGTGTGTGTGTATGTGTATGTCTGTCCAAGGTGTATCCTGCCTTCCGCCTGATGACAGCTGGGATAGGCTCCAGCACACACACACATGTATGTATGTGTGTGTATATATATATATATATATATAATGTGTGTGTGTGTGTGTGTGTATATATATATATATATATATATATATATGTGTAATGTGTGTGTGTGTGTGTGTGTGTGTGTGTGTGTGTGTGTGTGCTGGAGCCTATCCCAGCTGTCATCAGGCGGAAGGCAGGATACACCTTGGACAGACATACACATATGTATGTACAGGGTGAGTCAAAAGTCACAGGACACCGTTTTGTTGCAGAAACGAAAGGGAAACTGACAGATCTGAAGACCCCATTGAGTAACGGGTGAGGGGGCCTGTCTTTTAGGCTATGTCCGGAACATGACCGCCATCTTGAAGCCGCCATATTGGATCAAGGCCAAGTTTTTCCCAATGGGAAGGTGGTCGTGTAGCAGATCAAAGAAGACCGGAATTGTCTCAGAAATCGATCGCCGCAGTCAGATTCGCAGTATCTGTTGTGGTTCAAAAGTTATCAACACAGAAATTGACAACAACAGGGAACGTTGCCCGTGATGCAGCTATGTGACGTGTTCAAAAAAAAAACGGTGTCCTGTGACTTTTGACTCACCCTGTATATTTTATAATGGAATTTTATTTTTTTTGGACAAAATACATCATGTGGACACATTTTCCAAAATGTTTGATACCTTTGGGTGAATATGAAAGGGAATTTATGAAGAGTCAAAAAACGCCGTATGTAATTTGGGAATTTTCGTGCATGTATTTTATGAAAGAATTTGAATTTTTTGCACAAAATACATAGTGTGGAGACATTTTCCAAAACATTTTGATGCCATGGAGTGAACTGTAAGTGAATGTATGAATGGTCAAAAACACACACAAAGGTAAAACTATAGCCTTATGTATTTTTATACATGCGGCTCAATATCAAACATAAATTTTATGATGGAAATAGAAATTTTTGGGAAAAAAAAGCATCATGTGGAACATTTTCCAACACATTTTGATGTCTTGAAATGAAATTTAAAGGGATCTGTGAACGGTCAAAGAACACAAACAAAGGTAAGACTATAACCTTACGTATTTTGGCAAATTTGAAGCAATTTCAAATGTACATTTTATGAAGGAATTTGAATTTTTTGGACAAAATACATCAGGTGGAGACATTTTCCAAAACATTTTGATGCCTTGAAATAAAATTTAAAGGAATTTGTGAGCAGTCAAAAACACGCACAAAGGTAATACTATAGCCTTAGGTATTTTGACAAATTCGGAGCAATTTCAAATGTACACTTTATGATGGAATTTAATTTTTTGGGACAAAGTACATCAGGTGGAGACATTTTCCAAAACATTTTGATGCCTTGGAGTGAACTGTAAGCAAATGTATGAATGGTCAAAAACGCACAAGAAGTTAAAACTATAGCCTTATGTATTTTTATACATTGGGCTCAATATCAAACATAAATTTTATGATGGAATTAGAAATCTTTGGAAAAAAAAAGCATCATGTGGAACATTTTCCAACACATTTTGAAGTGAAATTTAAAGGAATTTGTGAACGGTCAAAAAACGCACATGAAGGTAAGACTATAGCCTTATGTATTTTGGCAAATTTGAAGCAATTTCAAATGTACATTTTATGAAGGAATTTGAATTTTTTGGACAAAATACATCAGGTGGAGACATTTTCCAACACATTTTGATGCCTTGGAGTGAACTGTAAGCGAATGTATGAATGGTCAAAAACACATACGAAGTTAAAACTATAGCCTCATGTATTTTTATACATTGGGCTCAGTAACAAATGTAAATTTTATGATGGAATTAGAAATTTGTGGAAAAAAAGCATCATGTGGACACATTTACCAACACATTTTCAAGTGAAATTTAAATGAACGCTCAAAAAACACATGATGGTAAGACTATAGCCTTATGTATTTTGGCAAATTTTAAGCAATTTCAAATGTACATTTTATGATGGAATTTCCTTTTTTGGGACAAAATACATCAGGCGGAGACATTTTCCAACACATTTTGATGCCTTGAAATGACATTGAAAGGGATCTTTGAACAGTCAAAAAACACATGAAGGTAAGTTTATAGCCTTACGTATTTTGGCAAATTTGAAGCAATTTCAAATGTACATTTTATGAAGGAATTAGAATTTTTTGGACAAAATACATCAGGTGGAGACATTTTCTAAAACATTTTGATGCCTTGAAATGAAATTTAAAGGAATTTGCGAGTGGCCAAAAACACACACGAAGGTAAGACTATAGCCTTAGTTATTTTGACAAATTCGGAGCAATTTCAAATGTACATTTTTATGATAGAATTTCATTTTTTGGGACAAAGTACATCAGGTGGACACATTTTCCAACACATTTTGATGCCTTGGAGTGAACTGTAAGCGAATGTATGAATGGTCAAAAACGCACAAGAAGGTAAAACTATAGCCTCATGTATTTTGAGAAATTTGGCTCAATATCAAATATACATTTTATGACGGAATTAGAAATTTCTGGACAAAAAACATCATGTGGACACATTTTCCAACACATTTTGATGCCTTGAAAAGAAATTTAAAGGGATCTGTGAACGGTCAAAAAACACACGAAGGTAAGACTATAGCCTTACATATTTTGGCAAATTTGAAGCAATTTCAAATGTACATTTTATGATGGAATTTCATTCTTTGGGACAAAATACATCAGGTGGAGACATTTTCCAAAACATTTTGATGCCTTGGAGTGAACTGTAAGCGAATGTATGAATGGTCAAAAACACACATGAAGGTAAAACTATAGCCTCATGTATTTTTATACATTGGGCTCAATAACAAATGTAAATTTTATGATGGAATTAGAAATTTGTGGGAAAAAAAGCATCATGTGGACACATTTTCCAACACATTTTCAAGTGAAATTTTAAGGAATTTGTGAACGCTCAAAAACACACACGAAAGTAACACTATAGCCTTATGTATTTTGGCAAAATTGAAGCAATTTCAAATGTAAATTTTAAGATGGAATTTGAATTTTTTGTACAAAATACATCAGGTGGAGACATTTTCCAACACGTTTCATGCCTTGAAGTGAAATGTAAAGGAATTTGTGAGTGGTCAAAAACACACACAAAGATAAAACTATAGCCTTATATATTTTCGCAAATTTGGTGCAATATCTAATGTACATTTTATGATTGAATTTAAATTTTTTGGACAAAATACATAATGTTGTGACATTTTCCTAAACATTTTGATGCCTTGGAGTGAATTGTGAGCGAATGTATGAATAGTCAAAAACACTCATGAAGGTAAAACTATAGCCTTATGTAGTTTCACAAACTTGGCTCAATATCAAATGTAAATTTTATGATGGAATTAGGAATTTTTGGAAAAAAAATTCATCATGTGGACACATTTTCCAACATATTTTGAGGCCTTGAAGTGAAATTTAAAGGAATTTTTGAACATTCAAAAACACACTCAAAGGTAAGACTATAGCTTCATGTATTTTGGCAAATTTGGTGCAATATCAAATGTACATTTTAGGATGGGATTAGAATTTTTTGGACAAAATACATTATGTGGTGACATTTTCCAGCACATTTTGATGCCTTGAAGTGAAAATTAAAGGAATTTGTGAACGGTCAAAAAACACACATGAAGGTAAGACTATAGCTTTGGCAAATTTGACACAATGTCAAATGTACATTTGATGGTGGAACTTCATTTTTTTGGACCAAATACATCAGGTGGACACATTTTCCAAAACATTTTGATGCCGTGAAGTGAAATGTAAAAGGAATTTGTAATGGTCAAAAACACACATGAAGGTAAGAAGGTATAGCTTCATGCTTTTTGGCAAATTTGGTGCAATATCAAATGTGCATTTTTTTGATGGAATTTGCATTTTTTTAACAAAATACATTATGTGGAGACATTTTCCAACACACACAAAGGTAAGACTATAGCTTTACTTATAGGGTGAGTCAAAAGTCACAGGACACCATTTTTAAAAAAAAAATTCTTTTATTTTTCATTTTGTTATCGACTTTTATCTCAGGGGTCATCTCAAACAAATTGCGTATGCTGAGAAAATCCGCAACAAACACCACCTTCCGCACCGCATCGTGGAGGCTTGTGACAGCATTTCTCCAGAGATTGTCATGCGGGTTCATAACAATTGGATCCTGCGCCTTCAGCTCTGTGTTCAGCACCAGGGACGGCACACTGAACACGTCACATAGCTGCATCATGGGCAACGTTCCCTGTTGTTGTTGTGAATTTCTGTGTTGATAACTTTTGAACCACAAGAGATCCTGCGAATCTGACTGCGGTGATCGATTTCTGAGACAATTCCGGTCTTCTTTGATCTGCTTCTTTGATCACAACCAACTTCCCATTGGAAAAACTTGCCCTTGATCCAGTATGGTGGCCATGTTCCAGGCATAGTACACATGTACACACACACACACACACACACACACACACACACATACATATATATGTTTCTACTGAGCCAGTAAAGCGACTTGTTGTCCTTGTACAGAATAATGCAGTAAAGTCAATTAAGCGGTGGAGTCAGTCTTTTCCCAGTGCTGTCGGTGTGGTATTTCATTAACGCTGTGTTTGGTCTGGAATGCGTCGTCCTCTGCAGGTTCCTGTCCAAGGCCAGAAAAGAGACGTGTTGGGGAAATTTGTCAGGGGAATGTGAAACGTGTGTGGCTGTCTGTGGTTTAAATGAACAGAGGAACACAAGGAGGGGTGTAGAAGGTGGAACAATGCATAGAGAGGCATTCCTCTGTTTCACAGCATCCCTCCATACACATGTAGAGCCTCCTCCTCCTCCAGCAGGGAGCGAATTAGCATCGCAAAACCAGAGGCGGCATGCAGGACCCCCCGGCATTCTACTCACAGCCTGGACCCCCCAGATATACACACACAGACCCACACAGCCCTGCTCTTCCACATCTGTGTGTGTGTGTAGAAACTTCTTATCACATATTCAGGACTGCAAATAAGTCAGAGGCCTTTCTGTGTTTCTAATGGCCGATCAAAATGACCTTTAAGTACAAATCTTCTGGCTTTTGTCTATAATGACATGGTTAAGGTGTAAACAAAGTCATTCAGAGTGGTTTATTGTGAAATGCTGACTTGAAAAGAAACGTATAGTCAGAATTGTTTACAGTGTTGGTGATAGGAACCAGGCATCTGAGAGTTCCTCACCCTAATAACTACAGAGCAGTGGAAAAACAGAATAAGTCTGCATTTTCTCATTCCCTGAGTTCTATTAATCCAGTTTATGAACTAAAAACAGACAGAACCCAATGGGCAGGTGCTGAAACAATGCTGGATTCTATCAGAGTCAACAAACACATCTAAATTACAGTCTATGATGAACGACTACACACTACAGAAGCAGCTGATAGAGACACACAAGTCCTTTAACCCTCTATTGCTCCGTGTTGTCATACGGCAAAAATTACTTTCTCTCAATTTTACTAAAACGCAGTGATATAAAATCTGTGTTTTCATATTAAATTGTGGAAAAAGGGTCTTTTACTTTGAAGGGAGTAATACTTCATGACATCACATGACCAGGAATTCCTATCATTATGTTGTTATTCCCATACATTCCAAATAAGAACTGAAACTGTTCATTTCCAATGCTTGTTTTCAGTTACACAATGATTTTAGAGTAAAAATTTATTTTATGGTTTCTTTTTAGATTTTGTGGTTATATGGTACGATCGCACACTGTTTACCAAACAATTTACCAAATACCCCACTTTAAAAAAAATGTTTTCAAATATTTCCATTATTTAAGCAACCTTAAATAACAAAAACCTATTAAAACATTTTTATCATGTTTAGGTAATCATGCAATAGAGAATGTTACACATATTTACATAATGTGAATACGCGGCCTGAGGCCTACACACCTAAAAACAGATCTTCAAGGGTTTCTTAGTATAGCAAAGGTTCTATGTAGAACCATGAGTTGCATATACAAACAGTTTATGCAATTCAATGGTAAAAACGGTTCTATATAGCCCCAAAAAGGGTTCGGCTGTTGTTACGATATCAAGCTTTGTAACTGTGTTTGGAGGCATTGTCAAAATGTTTAAAAGTTTCAAATTTATTTCTTATTTGCACAGCATGTCAGGACATTTATGCATTGATATGCTTGTGGTGAGGCTCAGATAATCACTCTACAGACAGTAAATAAATAAAATAAAATAACTGAAATATATTAAATATACACAAAATATAGAGATAATATACATTTTCAAGTGACTTAAGTGACTCAGTGTTATTGTTCTTTAAAACGCTGTATGTAGAACCATCTACCATTCTCCATCTATCTGAAGAACCATTACACCATGCAAAGAACCAATTATGCAATCATGGTTCTATATAGAACTCATGGATCTGAACAGAAGCTTTGACCTTATTAAAGGACCCTTGAAGAACCATCATTTTGTGTGTAAGATGATGTTTTTTAGATGAGATTTTGGCCTTTTTTGATGTCGGTGTGGTGGAGGGATACATGCGGGATGTTGTGAGGCACTAGTCCTCAAAGAAAACCAGTCTTTTTTCAGATTTACTGCTATTTCTCCATCATCATCACCATTACAATAAATAAGATATCTATAGGTTCACTGGTTCTGGATCGTAAATAAAATGTATTTGAATTGGAGACATGTAGACATGGTGACTCCTGGTTCCCATCACCAGAAAACCACTATCAAACCTCTCTGAATTACTTTGTTTACATCTCAATGATTGAACTGTGTAGAAATTCTGGTGGACTGCCCCTTCAAATGTACATCTCTTGCTTTTTCCTGCTGCTGGACCAATGAATCATTTGTACTTAATGGTCGTTTTGACTGGAAGTGAAATAAATGAAGGGTGGTCTCTGATTGTGTGCAGCTCTGCATGACCCCACATCCTGAGCTGGTATAGACAGGAGCCTGTGTGTGGAGGGAGGTTAGCGACGGAGGCGTGAGGTGTGCGGCATGAGGCGTGAGGGGAGCCGCTCTCTGAGTGGGAAGTGTGGAGACAGACAGTGAGAGGAATATTGGATGACATGCTGAAGTGGATTTGAGGAAGAGAAGGCGGTGAAGGCAGCTAAGTGTTACTGCCAGAGTATCATTCAGCCTCTTAAGAGTGATAGAAATCCACTTACGGCCCAAGACTCCAGGAAGACTTTCATTTCCGTGGAGGTTTGGGGGGAGCGTTTCTTCGTCCTCTCACACAGTCAGTTATTCTCTCCATTTTGCCTGATGAATGAACAACAATATTCCAGAAATTCCTCAGGACCTTTTGTGTTCTGGCTGACGGGAGGCTCTGCTCTTCTAGAGGCTCATCTTCTGAGTGTGTACTAATAAGAATAAGGGTGTTTTTTTAAGTGCAGTGCTGCTTCTAGTAAATGTGCAGGAGCATGTGTAGAAAAGCTATAACCTGGATTTTTCACTACAGCTCGGTGCAAAAGTCAGAGAGCGCCTTCATTTATTTCATTTCCAGTCAAGTGCAAGTTCTTTCTTTTAATGTCAGGAAAAAAAGCAGAAAAAATGAAGAAAATTACATAAAAGCCTCATAAAAACCTGATTTTTTTTTTGTGTTCATAGGGTATCCACCCTTTGTCTTTATTCCAGCTTCCATTCTTTTTAAGAGCCTCACTTTCAGGTTTTCAAAGAATCAGCAGACACACCTCCAAAGTTCAGTCTTAGACGTCGGTTGCATTTCCTATAATTCACTCTATAAAACCCAGCTCAGATGTCTAGTTTCCGTGTTCTAGTGCAAATGTTGTTTTTGTCTAGATCCTTTTCTTCTTGATCTAATTTGTATTACTAAGCATATTAAAAAAAAAAAACACTAAAGTCACAACTACTGGCTGGTTAGTATCATCCATGCTAACCACGTCCATACAGATCCTTCACAAACTTCAACATGATAATCATTAAGAAGAGCTCTAAAATCTAGGTTTTCTTGGCTCGTCAAACACTAGGGGGCGCTCCTGAGTGAGTCCAAAATTTACAGTTTCTTGAGGAGCATTCGTTGCAATTTTTTTTATTTGTAAAGGATTTACTCAGCCAATCAGCACTCAGCAGTAATGCCAACCAATCAGCACTCAGCAGTAATGCCAACTAATCAGCACTCAGCAGTAATGCCAACCAATCAGCACTCAGCAGTACTGCCAACCAATCAGCACTCAGCAGTAATGCCAACCAATCAGCACTCAGCAGTAATGCCAACTAATCAGCACTCAGCAGTAATGCCAACCAATCAGCACTCAGCAGTACTGCCAACCAATCAGCACTCAGCAGTAATGCCAACCAATCAGCACTCAGCAGTAATGCCAACTAATCAGCACTCAGCTGTAATGCCAACCAATCAGCACTCAGCAGTAATGATAACCAATCAGCACTCAGCAGTAATGCCAACCTATCACCACTCAACAGTAATGTCAACCAATCAGCACTCAGCACTAATGCCAAACAATCAGCACTCAACACTAATGCCAACCAATCAGAACTGAGCAGAAATGCCAACCAATCAGCACTGAGCAGTAATGCCAACCAATCAGAACTGAGCAGTAATGCCAACCAATCAGCACTCAGCAGTAATGCCAACCTATCAGCACTCAACAGTGATGCCAATCAAACAGCACTCAACAGTAATGCCAACCAATCAGCACTCAGCACTAATGCCAACCAATCAGCACTCAGCACTAATGCCAACCAATCAGCACTCAGCACTAATGCCAACCTATCATCACTCAGCAGTAACACTAACCAATCAGCTCTCAGTAGCAGTAACACTAACCAATCAGCTCTCAGTAACAGTAACACTAACCAATCAGCTCTCAGTAGCAGTAACACTAACCAATCAGCTCCCAGTAGCAGTAACTCTAACATCCTACTGCCTCAAATCTGTTTTCTGTAGTAAAATGGAAACTTTTAATTTTATCAGATTTTTTTTCTACTACCTTGTTCTACTATTAAAGGAAAATTCCACATAAATGATTAAAAGCCTTTAAACTTTACATTTTTAGCCATTCAGCTCCACCCTGTATGTTTACGACTCGTGGTGTCTTCTAGTGTTTTACAATCTTATTTGAATATAATGAGAGAAATAGGAAGTCTCCCCTTAAACTGGCTGTCATCTGGGTTAACAGCACATGCAAGTGGCTGCCTTAAAAGAATGAACTTCTTTGTAATATCAATAAATATGAAATTTACATTGTAATTTTTAATCAATGAGTTTTTAGATGTGGGTACCTTAAAAATGCTGGAGTTGGCCCAGCAGGGTTTAAACAAAGTGATTAACGAGCATTTTTATCTACTCTAGAGTAAACTCAGATATTTAAAGGTTGTAAAAACATGTTTAATTTAGAGTTGGTAGCAAATATACACTGCTCAAAAAAATAAAGGGAACACTCATGACATCCTAGATCTGAATGAATGAAATATTCTCATTGAATACTTGGTTCTGTACAAAGTTGAATGTGCTGACAACAAAATCACACAAAAATCATCAATGGAAGTCAAATTTATTGACCAATGGAGGCCTGGATTTGGAGTCACACACAAAATTAAAGTGGAAAAAAACACGACAGGCTGATCCAACTTTGATGTAATGTCCTTAAAAATGAGGCTCAGTATTGTGTGTGGCCTCCATGTGCCTGTATGACCTCCCTACAACACCTGGGCATGCTCCTGATGAGGTGGCAGATGGTCTCCTGAGGGATCTCCTCCCAGACCTGGACTAAAGCATCCGCCAACTCCTGAACAGTCTGTGGTGCAACGTGACGTTGGTGGATGGAGCGAGACATGATGTCCCAGATGTGCTCAATCGGATTCAGGTCTGGGGAACGGGCGGGCCAGTCCATAGCTTCAGTGCCTTCATCTTGCAGGAACTGCTGACACACTCCAGCCACATGAGGTCTAGCATTGTCCTGCATTAGGAGGAACCCAGGGCCAACTGCACCAGCATATGGTCTAACAAGGGGTCTGATGAGGGATCTCATCTCGGTACCTAATGGCAGTCAGGCTACCTCTGGCGAGCACATGGAGGGCTGTGCGACCCTCCAAAGAAATGCCACTCCACACCATTACTGACCCACTGCCAAACCGGTCATGCTGAAGGATGTTGCAGGCAGCAGATCGCTCTCCATGGCGTCTCCAGACTCTGTCACAGCTGTCACATGTGCTCAGTGTGAACCTGCTTTCATCTGTGAAGAGCACAGGGCGCCAGTGGCGAATTTGCCAATCCTGTTGTTCTCTGGCAAACGCCAAGCGTCCTGCACAGTGTTGGGCTGTGAGCACAACCCCCATCTGTGGACGTTGGGCCCTCATACCATCCTCATGGAGTCGGTTTCTAACCGTTTGTGCAGACACATGCACATTTGTGGCCTGCTGGAGGTCATTTTGCAGGGCTCTGGCAGTGCTCCTCCTGTTCCTCCTTGCACAAAGGCAGAGGTAGCGGTACTGCTGCTGGGTTGTTGCCCTCCTACGGCCTCCTCCACGTCTCCTGGTGTACTGGCCTGTCTCCTGGTAGCGCCTCCAGCCTCTGGACACTACGCTGACAGACACAGCAAACCTTCTTGCCACAGCTCGCATTGATGTGCCATCCTGGATGAGCTGCACTACCTGAGCCACTTGTGTGGGTTGTAGAGTCCGTCTCATGCTACCACGAGTGTGAAAGCACCACCAACGTTCAAAAGTGACCAAAACATCAGCCAGAAAGCATCGGTACTGAGAAGTGGTCTGTGGTCCACACCTGCAGAACCACTCCTTTATTGAGTGTGTCTTGCTAACTGCCAATGATTTCCACCTGTTGTCTATTCCATTTGCACATCAGCTGTGAAATTGATTGTCAATCAGTGTTGCTTCCTAAGTGGACAGTTCGATTTCACAGAGGTTTGATTTACTTGGAGTTATATTGTGTTGTTTGTGTTCCCTTTATTTTTTGAGCAGTGTATATTATATATATATATTAACATATACATTCTGCCAAAAGTTTAAAAGTTTGAGTTCAGGAGTTTCAGCCACACTTATTGCTAAAAGGTGTATAAAGTCAAGCACATAGCCATGCAGTCTCCACAGATAAACACTGGCAGCAGAGTGGGTCGTGCTGAAGAGCTCAGGGATTGCATAGGATGCCACCTTTAACACAAGTCAGTTTATGAAAATTCTGCCCTGCTAGAGTTGCCCTAGACAACTGTATGTGCCATTATTGTGAATGGAAGCATTCAGGAGCAACAAGCATAGCCTGTACTAAAGAACCCTTGAAGAAACCCTTCTTTTTAAGTATGAACCATTCGCATATACACCCAGTGTCATATCTAGAACTTCCAGAAGGCTTAAGTGAAGTTCTTCTCACAATGTTGATCCCATTGCCAATCAAAGCGTGATTGGTTGATTCTACTGTCCGCTCTTATTCTGTCTTCAGGTTCTCCTAAGTAAACCATAATTTGTGTTCAAGTAGTTTTGGTTGGAAACATGATAGACAGGCTAGTTTACTTTTATTTTTCAGTCATGAAAGCATTGTTTATTTTGTGTTACTGCAAGAAAATGAAGAGCAGGGGATGTTTATGAGATGAGTAAGGTTTTACTCCAGGTAGAAGCATCACACAGCGTGTTCTCATGTTTATGCTTTCACTGCTATGTTAGTGAATACGACACTGTGGTGGTGTTCACATCCCTCAGCTTGTAAATAAGACCTATCTGAAATGACCTGAGGGCAGCATTAATCATGTTAGCGGTTAATTTAACATGTAAGGCCTTCAGTTCAGCTCCAGAAGTTCTAACCAATGGAACAGCTTGCTTGGCTTTTTCTACCGAGATCCAGATCCTGATGGGATCATTTTCCAGGCCTTTTCAAGAATCTGACCCTTTTGTTTAAGCCGGAACAGGGAAATAGGAGAGTCACTGTGATTCTTACAAACACAAGAAGCCTGATGATCCAATTAAACGAATCTGAAATAAGATGTTCAGTTTCTTCTCTGAAGGACCAGAAGGCCATGAGGGTTCCCTGCTAGAACCATGCTTCTTGCTAAAAGCTTGCCTGCTGCTTTAACAGACACAAACATGTGACGTTTCCACGGAGAAGCTGAACACTGGCGTTCAGGAGGTGGAAGGGGGCTGATCGTGCAGCAGGTCCATCCTGTAGAAGGAGTGGAGAAAGTAGAGTAGAAGCCCACCCACCTCAACCCCCCCCACCGCAAAACAAACCGGGTCTCTTTCTCCTTTATGAGAGCAGGAACGCAAGAATCCATTGTGGCTAATTCAGCTCTGGCTTGGGAGCAGCTCGCGTGGCAGATTGCGGCTCTAATTAGTTTAGCGGGGGGGAGGGGTTTAATTTAATTAACTCTCCACAACCGCAGCTGGGCGGGGCTCCGGGGCACGGGGCCACGGACTCATCTGATTAGCGTGAGAGGGACCAGGCAGCGCGCACGAGAGAGAGACAGAGAGAGAGAGAGAGAGAGAGAGAGAGAGAGAGAGAGAGAGAGAGTGAGAGAGAGAGAGAGAGAGAGAGAGAGAGAAATAAATAAACCGAGAGAGAGAGCGAGAGAGACAGAAAGAGAGAGAGAGACAGAGAGAGAGAGATAGACAGAAAGAGAGATAGACAGAGAGAGAGAGACTGTGTGTCTGTTTCTCACTGTCTGTCTGTCTCTCTCTCTCTCTCTCTCCCTCTGTCTCCCTCTCTCTCTCTCTGTGTCTCTCTTTCTTGGTCTTTCTCCCTCTCTTTCTCTCTCTCTCTCTGTTTCTCTTTCTTGGTCTTTCTCTCTCTCTCTCTCTCTCCCTCCCCCACCCTTTCCTTGTTTGTCTGTCTTCTCTTTCTCTCTGTCTCTCTCTCTCTGTGTCTCTTTCTCTCTCTCTGTCTAACTCTCTCTCTTTTTCCCTGTCTGTCTCTTGGTCTCTCTCTGTCTCTTTCTCTCGCTCCATCTCTTTATCTCTGTGTCTTTTTCCCTGTCTGTCTTTCTTGGTCTCTCTGTATCTCTCTCTCTGTCTCTTTCCTTGTCTGCCTCTCTTGGTCTCTCTCTCTCTCTCTCTCTCTCTCCATCTCTTTCTCTCTGTCTCTCTTTCTTTCTCTCTCTCCATCTTTCTGTCTGTATCTCTCGGTCTCTCTCTTTCTGTCTATCTCTGTCTCTCTCCCAGTCTCTCTCTCTGCCTCTCTTTGTGGGTCTCTCTCTCGCTCTCTCTCTCTCTCTCTCTCTCTCGGTCTCTCTCTCGGTCTGTCTTTCTCTTTGTCTCTCTCTCTCTGTCTGTCTTTCTCTTTGTGTCTCTCTCTGTCTTTCGTTGTCTCTCTCTCTCTCTGTCTCTCTCTGTCTTTGTTTGTCTCTCTCCCTCTGTCTCCCTCTGTCTCTCTCTCTGTCCGTCTTTCTCTCTGTCTCTCTCTCTGTCTTTCGTTGTCTCTCTCTCTCTGTCTTTCTCCCTGTCTCCCTCTCTCTCTCTCTGCCCATCTTTCTCTCTGTCTCTCTCAGTCTCTCTTTGTCTCCCTCTGTTGCTCTGTTTGTGTCTCTCTCCCTCTGTCTCCCTTTCTTTGTCTCTCTCTCTGTCTGTCTTTCTCTTTGTCTCTCTCTCTCTCTTTGTCTCTCTCTCGGTCTCTCTCCCTCTGTCCCCCTCTCTCTCTCTGTCCATCTTTGTCTGTCTCTTGGTCTCCCTCTCTCTCTCTTTTCAGCCTTTTAAATCTGCTGTAAAGCTCCTGTTTGTCTTTATAATGGGCGCTAATCCAGATCTATGCCCTCCGGGGGGGTTCCTTGCACCTTTAAAATTCATTGGCCATTAAACATGAAGGAGAGCTTATGGCCAGGGAGCTTGGGCAAACAGAGGGCGGGGCCTGAGGGTCTTTCACTGTGATTGACACATTTGCAGCTCCATAGGAAATTGGATTGTTCAGGCGGCGCTGCTGGAGGGAGTGGTGCAGTTAATCGCTGTGACGAGGATCGCGATATTGATCATTTCACATCTCGAAATGTAAATGTTCGATATCAAGTGGTTCCTCTTTGTTCAGGCCAGCATAAATGCCTTCAGTGTTGGGCAGCCTTTGAGGTGGTGGGGTGGCTGTCTTTTTAATGTTGTGATATTTTCTCTCTTTCCTTCCTAATCTGGGCTTTTTTTTTTTACTGGGGTTCAGGTACAATTAGACCCTCAATGGAGTCAACATCGTACCAACGTTATTAAACTAAAACACCAAATGATTTCTGCAGCGTAGCGACCAGCGCAGCATCTGATCGATCCGTTTCTTCTTTAATATAAAATACCCTCCCGCGAGTGGCGAGGCCAACATGTTCAGCTTCTTCAGTCTAAGTGGCTCAATTCATTTCTCATAGTCTTTAAATATTGCCCATATTTCTCCATTTCTGCTTTGCCATCACAAAAAGGGGCATTTTCAGACCCAAAACAGGGGGAGGGGGGTGGGGGATGATGGGGGGGCTCTAATTGAATTCCGCTTCGTTTTAGTTTGGCTTCTCTCTCCGTCTGACATTAATGGCATCCGATGGGTCGCAAGGGGGGTCCCGCTCAGGCTCGTGCATGCAGATTGGAGTAATGAAGCTGGGAGGTGGGGGGGGTAAGATTGATGAGAGGAAAAGAGGACTGGTGCCAGAGTGATGGATAGAAAGATAAGGAGAGAGAGAGAGAGAGACATAGAGAGACACAGAGAGAGAGAGACAGAGACAAATAGAGAGAGAGAGAGAGAGAGAGAGAGAGACAGAGAGAGACTGTAGAGAGACAGATATAAGTCACCCATACATGCTGCTATAAATAATCAATAATCATTGGACATTTGCATCAGCCAATAAGACTGAAAGCAGCCCTGCTCAGCAGCCTGATGCTCTGATGAACCGATCCTATTGGCTGATGACAGCAGCGGAAGCAGCCTATTGGCGGACTAATTGACTCCACACAGAGATCAATACTGAAATCTAAACTGTTCTTATTCTAATCGGAACGCGCTGCAAGCTCCGTGCAGCGTCCAGAGCCACTGTCCGGCCATTGGTGCTGAAGTGAAGGTCCACTGGAAGATTCTGGCCCATCATAAAAAAATCCTACTTAGTTTCAAATATTAATGACTTTAACTTCAACTGTTGTTTTGAACAGAAAGATGGACTAATTAATTAATGAACCAATTGCGTAATTTATTATACTGACATGTCATTTTCTGAATAAATTCTATTAATGAAATTATTTATTCAGCAGTATGTATACATAAATAAATGAGTAAATATTTTGAAATAATATATTGTAATATTTGATCTGTTATGGATTTTCTATGTGAAAGTGAACTCACTCAATTTTTTAATAGCAAAAACTATTTCGCAAATGATAATGCATAATTTTTTATCTGCTGAGTTTAACATGTTTTTAAAAAAATAATACATAAAATATGAAAATATGAAATGTGTAAAATGTCCAACTTTTGCACAGTCCCCCCATTTCCCCCTCTTATATATATATATATATATATATATATATAAAAGCCTGGTCAAAGCTCTGGGTCGAGGCTCTTGGTCGAGGCTCCGGGTCAAGGCTCGTGGTCGAGGCTCTTGGTCGAGGCTCCTGGTCGAGGATCCGGGTCGAGGTTCGTGGTCGAGGCTCATGGTTGAGGATCCGAATCGAGGCTTCTGGTTGAGGCTCCTGGTCGAGGATCCGAATCAAGGCTCCTGGTCGAGGCTCCTGGTCGAGGCTCCTGGTCGAGGATCCGGATTGAGGATCTGGGTCGAGGCTCCAGGTCGCTGTAAACTCCCTGCTTTGCCTGAAGATGAAAGTCATATCAGCACATGTTTAACTAGGAACTGCTGCTGAATGTGCGTCTGGTGTGAATCCGGAGATGCTGAGCTGTTTGGGTTCTTCTCTCTGCGTGGGGGAATAATGAATAACCATGTCCAGCAGCTTTAATGTAATGAAGCTTGCAATGCTGAAAGGTCTGGATGACCACTTGTTGCAGATATCCGGGCCTTCATCCTCCTCTTCCTCCTCCTCCTCCTGCGGATGTGATCTGCCCGCTGGCGGGAATGAAGCGCACTGCGCTGGTTGATGGGTGTAATCTGATGGATGGAGAGTGAAGGGGAAGAGACTTGCCACCATCCAGCCTTGGCTTTACCCAAATGCACCATGACAGGGCACCGCAAGATGCTCCAGGACAGCCTGGGCTAGATGGTGGTTAGAGCCACAGGGGAAAGTACACTATCAATAGACCATGACACAGCATCAGAACACCACCAAGACCCTCGAAGGCCATGATGTCATAGGAAGCATTAACTATCAGTACAATATTATCACAGACCACCATCCACCATCATCTACCAGCATAACCCCATCACAGACCACCATCCACCATCATCTACCAGCTTAACCCCATCACAGACCACTAGCTGCGATCATCTACCAGCATAACCCCATCACAGACCACCACCCGCCACCATCTACCAGCATAACCCCATCATAGACCACCATCTACCAGCAAAACCCCACCACAGACCACCATCCGCCATCATCCACCAGCAAAACCCCATCACAGACCACCATCGGCCATAATCCACCAGCATAACCCCACCACAAACCACCATCCGCCATCATCCACCAGCATAACCCCATCACAGACCACCATCCGTCATCACCCCCCAGCAAAACCCCATCACATACCACCATCTACCAGCATAACCCCATCACAGACCACCATCCACCATCATCTACCAGCTTAACCCCATCACAGACCACTAGCCGCAATCATCTACCAGCATAACCCAATCACAGACCACCATCTACCAGCATAACCCCATCACAGACCACTATCCGCCATCATCCACCAGCATAACACCATCACAAACCACCACATACCACCATCTACCAGCATAACCCCATCACAGACCACCATCCGCCATCATCCACCAGCATAACCCCACCACAGACCACCATCCGCCATCATCCACCAGCAAAACCCCATCACAGACCACCATCGGCCATAATCCACCAGCATAACCCCACCACAGACCACCATCGGCCATAATGCACCAGCATAACCCCACCACAGACCACCATCCGCCATCATCTACCAGCAAAACCCCATCACAGACCACCACCTACCAGCAAAACCCCATCACAGACCACCATCCACCAGCATAGCCCCATCACAGACCACCATCCGCCATCATCCACCAGCATAACCCCATCACAGACCACCATCCGTCATCACCCCCCAGCAAAACCCCATCACATACCACCATCTACCAGCATAACCCCATCACAGACCACCATCCACCATCATCTACCAGCTTAACCCCATCACAGATCACTAGCCGCGATCATCTACCAGCATAACCCCATCACAGACCACCATCTACCAGCATAACCCCATCACAGACCACTATCCGCCATCATCCACCAGCATAACACCATCACAGACCACCATCCGCCATCATCCACCAGCATAACCCCATCACAGACCACCATCCGCCATCATCCACCAGCATAACCCCATCACAGACCACCATTCGCCATCATCCCCCAGCAAAACCCCATCACAGACCACCATCTACCAGCATAACCCCATCACTGACCACCATCTGCCATCATCTACCAGCATAACCCCATCACAGACCACCATCAGCCATCATCCACCAGCATAACCCCATCACAGACCACCATCCGCCATCACCCCCCCAGCAAAACCCCATCACATACCACCATCTACCAGCATAACCCAATCACAGACCACCATCCGCCATCATCCACCAGCATAACCCCATCACAGACCACCATCCGCCATCATCCACCAGCATAACCCCATCACAGACCACCATCCGCCATCATCCACCAGTATAGCCCCATCACAGACCACCATCCACCATCATCCACCAGCATAACCCCATCACAGACCGCCATCCGCCATCATCCACCAGCATAACCCCATCACAGACCACCATCTACCAGCATAACCCCATCACTGACCACCATCCGCCATAATCTACCAGCATAACCCCATCACAGACCACCATCTACCAGCATAACCCCATCACAGACCATCATCCACCAGTATAACCCCATCACAGACCACCATCCGCAATCACCCCCCCAGCAAAACCCCATCACATACCACCATCTACCAGCATAACCCCATCACAGACCACCATCCACCATCATCTACCAGCATAACCCCATCACAGACCACCATCTACCAGCATAACCCCATCACAGACCACTAGCCGCCATCATCCACCAACATAACGCCATCACAGACCACCATCCGCCATCATCCACCAGCATAACCCCATCACAGACCACCATCCGCCATCATTCACCAGCATAACCCCATCACAGACCACCATCCGCCATCATCTACCAGCATAACCCCATCACAGACCACCATCCGCCATCATCCACCAGTATAACCCCATCACAGACCACCATCCGCCATCATCCACCAGTATAACCCCATCACAGACCACCATCCGCCATCATCCACCAGCATAACCCCATCACAGACCACCATCTACCAGCATAACCCCATCACTGACCACCATCCGCCATAATCTACCAGCATAACCCCATCACAGACCACCATCTACCAGCATAACCCCATCACAGATCACCATCCTCCATCATCCACCAGCATAACCCCATCACAGACCACCATCCGCCATCATCCACCAGCATAACCCCATCACAGACCACCATCTACCAGCATAACCCCATCGCTGACCACCATCCGCCATAATCTACCAGCATAACCCCATCACAGACCACCATCTACCAGCATAACCCCATCACAGACCACCATCCACCATGATCTACCAGCATAACCCCATCACATACCACCATCCGCCATCATCTACCAGCATAACCCCATCACAGACCACCATCCACGATCATCCACCAGCAAAACCCCATCACAGACCACCATCGGCCAACATCCACCTGCATAACCCCATCACAGACCACCAGCCGTCATCATCTACCAGCATAACCCCATGACAGACCACCATCTGCCATAATCCCCAGCATAACGCCATCACAGACCACCATCTACCAGCATAACCCCATCAGAGACTACCATCCGCCTTAACTCCATCAGAGCGTGCTACACTCCACTAACACCATCAAACTTTCATCCCGTTTGGCCTGTTGACTGATTTTGATTGGCCGCTGCTCTTCACTGTAAAGCTGAGCGACCGCATGAAGCCGGTCACGCGCTACCGGGGTGAGGTGACAGAGGAGCCTCGCTCCTCCACCCCCGCTGAACTCCGACACCGCGCGCGCTGGAAACCGTCACACCCTACAGCGAGATTAAAGGCTCGAGCGCCCGTCCAGGAGCGTTACCGTGGAAACAAACCGGAGACGGTTTACTTCACACAGCACCGTCTGTACCGGAACCGGAGCGCCGGTGTTCCGGAGGCGCGTTGGTCGCTCAGTTCACCTTTCACCTCATTTCTTTCATCCTCAAATTATTATGATGAAATTATTATGGTGATTTTTTTGTGCTGATTTTTTGAGTTGATTTTTTTATGCTGATTTTTTGAGTTGATAATTTTTTATGCTGATTTTTTGTGTTGATTTTTTTTATGCTGATTTTTTGTGTTGATTTTTTTTATGCTGATTTTTTGTGTTGATATTTTTTTATGCTGATTTTTTGAGTTGATATTTTTTTATGCTGATTTTTTTTGAGTTGATTTTTTTTATGCTGATTTTTTTCAGCTGATTTTTTGTTATGCTGATTTTTTTTAGTTGATTTTTTTATGCTGATTTTTTGAGTTGATATTTTTTATGCTGATTTTTTGAGTTGATTTTTTTTATGCAGATTTTTTTGAGTTGATTTTTTTTATGCTGATTTTTTTGAGTTGATTTTTTT